>NC_091202.1:2304883-2376851 GCF_040958095.1 Procambarus clarkii | reverse complement strand
CGAAGCAAAATGCAAGAAAACTTGCTTAAAATGCAATATTATGCGAAATTCTGAGATTTGAAGGCCAAATCACATATCGTGATACTACATGAAATAGTATCGAAATATTGGTAAAATTGAATATATTTATGTAATATCAAACTACATGAAAAACGTGAAAAAAGTCACTATATAACCATATTTGAGGATTTTAACTTCAAATCATAGAGCGAGGTTTCGTATTATTTAGTTCCAAGAAAAGACATATGACAATGTTGTTTCCAATACAAATGATAAAAAACAATGTGTTTTCATTAGAATTAACTATAATGTTCTTGATTTTCCGTTTATATTAACGAGGGAAGATGTACACGTAAAACCGCTCTAATCCGGCTGAAACGTAGATATATGCAATAAAAACCGAACTTCTCCCCTTTTCAATATCTTACTCAGTATTTTAACGAGAAACAAATATATGATTGAAAATGAAGTATTTAAGGTTATTATCTAATCAATTATGTGTTTGCATCATTTTTATCGTATATATATGAATTAAAACCCATGGACTGAAAATTCACAAAAACGTGGAAAACGGCAAAATATTGCCTAATTCGATGATATTTTGTTTAAATCACATGAAGGAAAAGGAGATGATAAACGTTAAAATATTGCTAAATTCGATAATTTTCGTACGAAGCAAAATGCAAGAAAACTTGCTTAAAATGCAATATTATGCGAAATTCTGAGATTTGAAGGCCAAATCACATATCGTGATACTACATGAAATAGTATCGAAATATTGGTAAAATTGAATATATTAATGTAATATCAAACTACATGAAAAACGTGAAAAAAGTCACTATATAACCATATTTGAGGATTTTAACTTCAAATCATAGAGCGAGGTTTCGTATTATTTAGTTCCAAGAAAAGACATATGACAATGTTGTTTCCAATACAAATGATAAAAAACAATGTGTTTTCATTAGAATTAACTATAATGTTCTTGATTTTCCGTTTATATTAACGAGGGAAGATGTACACGTAAAACCGCTCTAATCCGGCTGAAACGTAGATATATGCAATAAAAACCGAACTTCTCCCCTTTTCAATATCTTACTCAGTATTTTAACGAGAAACAAATAGATGATTGAAAATGAAGTATTTAAGGTTATTATCTAATCAATTATGTGTTTGCATCATTTTTATCGTATATATATGAATTAAAACCCATGGACTGAAAATTCACAAAAACGTGGAAAACGGCAAAATATTGCCTAATTCGATGATATTTTGTTTAAATCACATGAAGGAAAAGGAGATGATAAACGTCAAAATATTGCTATATTCGATGATTTTTCGTACGAAACAAAATGCAAGAAAACTTGCTTAAAATGCAATATTCTGCGAAATTCTGAGATTTGAAGGCCAAATCACATATCGTGATACTACATGAAATAGTATCGAAATATTGGTAAAAATGAATATATTTACGTAATATCAAACTACATGAAAAACGTGAAAAAAGTCACTATATAACCATATTTGAGGATTTTAACTTCAAATCATAGAGCGAGGTTTCGTATTATTTAGATCCAAGAAAAGACATATGACAATGTTGTTTCCAATACAAATGATAAAAAACAATGTGTTTTCATTAGAATTAACTATAATGTTCTTGATTTTCAGTTTATATTAACGATGGAAGATGTACACGTAAAACCGCTCTAATCCGGCTGAAACGTCGATATATGCAATAAAAACCGAACTTCTCCCCTTTTCAATATCTTACTCAGTATTTTAACGAGAAACAAATAGATGATTGAAAATGAAGTATTTAAGGTTATTATTTAATCAATTATGTGTTTGCATCATTTTTATCGTATATATATATGAATTAATACCCATGGACGGAAAATTCACAAAAACGTGGAAAACGGCAAAATATTGCCTAATTCGATGATATTTTGTTTAAATCACATGAAGGAAAAGGAGATGATAAACGTCAAAATATTGCTATATTCGATGACTTTTCGTACCAAACAAAATGCAAGAAAACTTGCTTAAAATGCAATATTATGCGAAATTCTGAGATTTGAAGGCCAAATCACATATCGTGATACTACATGAAATAGTATCGAAATATTGGTAAAAATGAATATATTTACGTAATATCAAACTACATGAAAAACGTGAAAAAAGTCACTATATAACCATATTTGAGGATTTTAACTTCAAATCATAGAGCGAGGTTTCGTATTATTTAGATCCAAGAAAAGACATATGACAATGTTGTTTCCAATACAAATGATAAAAAACAATGTGTTTTCATTAGAATTAACTATAATGTTCTTGATTTTCCGTTTATATTAACGATGGAAGATGTACACATAAACCGCTCTAATCTGGCTGAAACGTCGATATATGCAATAAAAACCGAACTTCTCCCCTTTTCAATATCTTACTCAGTATTTTAACGAGAAACAAATAGATGATTGAAAATGAAGTATTTAAGGTTATTATTTAATCAATTATGTGTTTGCATCATTTTTATCGTATATATATATGAATTAATACCCATGGACGGAAAATTCACAAAAACGTGGAAAACGGCAAAATATTGCCTAATTCGATGATATTTTGTTTAAATCACATGAAGGAAAAGGAGATGATAAACGTTAAAATATTGCTAAATTCGATGATTTTTCGTACGAAGCAAAATGCAAGAAAACTTGCTTAAAATGCAATATTATGCGAAATTCTGAGATTTGAAGGCCAAATCACATATCGTGATACTACATGAAATAGTATCGAAATATTGGTATAAATGAATAACGTAATATCAAACTACATGAAAAACGTGAAAAAAGTCACTATATAACCATATTTGAAGATTTTAACTTCAAATCATAGAGCGAGGTTTCGTATTATTTAGTTCCAAGAAAAGACATATGACAATGTTGTTTCCAATACAAATGATAAAAAACAATGTGTTTTCATTAGAATTAGCTATAATGTTCTTGATTTTCCGTTTATATTAACGAGGGAAGATGTACACGTAAAACCGCTCTCATCCGGCTGAAACGTCGATATATGCAATAAAAACCGAACTTCTCCCCTTTTCAATATCTTACTCAGTATTTTAACGAGAAACAAATAGATGATTGAAAATGAAGTATTTAAGGTTATTATCTAATCAATTATGTGTTTGCATCATTTTTATCGTATATATATGAATTAAAACCCATGGACTGAAAATTCACAAAAACGTGGAAAACGGCAAAATATTGCCTAATTCGATGATATTTTGTTTAAATCACATGAAGGAAAAGGAGATGATAAACGTTAAAATATTGCTAAATTCGATAATTTTCGTACGAAGCAAAATGCAAGAAAACTTGCTTAAAATGCAATATTATGCGAAATTCTGAGATTTGAAGGCCAAATCACATATCGTGATACTACATGAAATAGTATCGAAATACTGGTAAAATTGAATATATTTATGTAATATCAAACTACATGAAATACGTGAAAAAAGTCACTATATAACCATATTTGAGGATTTTAACTTCAAATCATAGAGCGAGGTTTCGTATTATTTAGTTCCAAGAAAAGACATATGACAATGTTGTTTCCAATACAAATGATAAAAGACAATGTGTTTTCATTACAATTAACTATAATGATCTTGATTTTCCGTTTATATTAACGAGGGAAGATGTACACGTAAAACCGCTCTAATCCGGCTGAAACGTAGATATATGCAATAAAAACCGAACTTCTCCCCTTTTCAATATCTTACTCAGTATTTTAACGAGAAACAAATATATGATTGAAAATGAAGTATTTAAGGTTATTATCTAATCAATTATGTGTTTGCATCATTTTTATCGTATATATATGAATTAAAACCCATGGACTGAAAATTCACAAAAACGTGGAAAACGGCAAAATATTGCCTAATTCGATGATATTTTGTTTAAATCACATGAAGGAAAAGGAGATGATAAACGTTAAAATATTGCTAAATTCGATAATTTTCGTACGAAGCAAAATGCAAGAAAACTTGCTTAAAATGCAATATTATGCGAAATTCTGAGATTTGAAGGCCAAATCACATATCGTGATACTACATGAAATAGTATCGAAATATTGGTAAAATTGAATATATTTATGTAATATCAAACTACATGAAAAACGTGAAAAAAGTCACTATATAACCATATTTGAGGATTTTAACTTCAAATCATAGAGCGAGGTTTCGTATTATTTAGTTCCAAGAAAAGACATATGACAATGTTGTTTCCAATACAAATGATAAAAAACAATGTGTTTTCATTAGAATTAACTATAATGTTCTTGATTTTCCGTTTATATTAACGAGGGAAGATGTACACGTAAAACCGCTCTAATCCGGCTGAAACGTAGATATATGCAATAAAAACCGAACTTCTCCCCTTTTCAATATCTTACTCAGTATTTTAACGAGAAACAAATATATGATTGAAAATGAAGTATTTAAGGTTATTATCTAATCAATTATGTGTTTGCATCATTTTTATCGTATATATATGAATTAAAACCCATGGACTGAAAATTCACAAAAACGTGGAAAACGGCAAAATATTGCCTAATTCGATGATATTTTGTTTAAATCACATGAAGGAAAAGGAGATGATAAACGTTAAAATATTGCTAAATTCGATAATTTTCGTACGAAGCAAAATGCAAGAAAACTTGCATAAAATGCAATATTATGCGAAATTCTGAGATTTGAAGGCCAAATCACATATCGTGATACTACATGAAATAGTATCGAAATATTGGTAAAATTGAATATATTTATGTAATATCAAACTACATGAAAAACGTGAAAAAAGTCACTATATAACCATATTTGAGGATTTTAACTTCAAATCATAGAGCGAGGTTTCGTATTATTTAGTTCCAAGAAAAGACATATGACAATGTTGTTTCCAATACAAATGATAAAAAACAATGTGTTTTCATTAGAATTACCTATAATGTTCTTGATTTTCCGTTTATATTAACGAGGGAAGATGTACACGTAAAACCGCTCTAATCCGGCTGAAACGTAGATATATGCAATAAAAACCGAACTTCTCCCCTTTTCAATATCTTACTCAGTATTTTAACGAGAAACAAATAGATGATTGAAAATGAAGTATTTAAGGTTATTATCTAATCAATTATGTGTTTGCATTATTTTTATCGTATATATATGAATTAAAACCCATGGACTGAAAATTCACAAAAACGTGGAAAACGGCAAAATATTGCCTAATTCGATGATATTTTGTTTAAATCACATGAAGGAAAAGGAGATGATAAACGTCAAAATATTGCTATATTCGATGATTTTTCGTACGAAACAAAATGCAAGAAAACTTGCTTAAAATGCAATATTATGCGAAATTCTGAGATTTGAAGGCCAAATCACATATCGTGATACTACATGAAATAGTATCGAAATATTGGTAAAAATGAATATATTTACGTAATATCAAACTACATGAAAAACGTGAAAAAAGTCACTATATAACCATATTTGAGGATTTTAACTTCAAATCATAGAGCGAGGTTTCGTATTATTTAGATCCAAGAAAAGACATATGACAATGTTGTTTCCAATACAAATGATAAAAAACAATGTGTTTTCATTAGAATTAACTATAATGTTCTTGATTTTCAGTTTATATTAACGATGGAAGATGTACACGTAAAACCGCTCTAATCCGGCTGAAACGTCGATATATGCAATAAAAACCGAACTTCTCCCCTTTTCAATATCTTACTCAGTATTTTAACGAGAAACAAATAGATGATTGAAAATGAAGTATTTAAGGTTATTATCTAATCAATTATGTGTTTGCATCATTTTTATCGTATATATATGAATTAAAACCCATGGACTGAAAATTCACAAAAACGTGGAAAACGGCAAAATATTGCCTAATTCGATGATATTTTGATTAAATCACATAAAGGAAAAGGAGATGATAAACGTCAAAATATTGCTATATTCGATGATTTTTCGTACGAAACAAAATGCAAGAAAACTTGCTTAAAATGCAATATTATGCGAAATTCTGAGATTTGAACGCCAAATCACATATCGTGATACTACATGAAATAGTATCGAAATATTGGTATAAATGAATATATTTGCGTAATATCAAACTATATGATTAACGTGAAAAAGTCACTATTTTACCATATATGAGGATTTTACCTTCAAATCATAGAGCGAGGTTTCGTATTATTTAGTTCCAAGAAAAGACATATGACAATGTTGTTTCCTATACAAATGATAAAAAACAATGTGTTTTCATTAGAAATAACTAAAATGTTCTTGATTTTCCATTTATATTAACGAAGGAAGATGTACACGTAAAACTGCTCTAATCCGGCTGAAACGTCGATATATGCAATAAAAACCGAACCTCTCCCCTTTTCAATATCTTGCTCAGTATTTTAACGACAAACAAATAGATGATTGAAAATGAAGTATTTAAGGTTATTATCTAATCAATTATGTGTTTGCATCATTATTATCGTATATATATGAATTATTACCAATGGACTGAAAATTCACAAAAACATGGAAAACGGCAAAATATTGCCTAATTCGATGATATTTTGTTTAAATCACATGAAGGAAAAGGAGATGATAAACGTCAAAATATTGCTAAATTCGATGATTTTTCGTACGAAACAAAATGCAAGAAAACTTGCTTAAAATGCAATATTATGCGAAATATTGAGATTTGAAGGACAAATCACATATCGTGATACTACATAAAATAGTATCAAAATATTGGTACAAATGAATAAATTTACGTAATATCAAACTACATGAAAAACGTGAAAAAAGTCACTATTTAACCATATTTGAGGATTTTAACTTCAAATCATAGAGCGAGGTTCGTATTATTTAGATCCAAGAAAAGACATATGACAATGTTGTTTCCAATACAAATGATAAAAATCAATGTGTTTTCATTAGAATTAACTAAAATGTTCCTGATTTTCCGTTTATATTAACGAGGGAAGATGTACACGTAAAACCGCAGTAATCCGGCTGAAACGTCGATATATGCAATAAAAACCGAACTTCTCCCCTTTTCAATATCTTACTCAGTATTTTAACGACAAACAAATAGTTGATTGAAAATGAAGTATTTAAGGTTATTATTTAATCAATTATGTGTTTGCATCATTTTTATCGTATATATAATGAATTAATACCCATAGACTGAAAATTCACAAAAACGTTGAAAAACGGCAAAATATTGCCTAATTCGATGATATTTTGTTTAAATCAAATAAAGGTAAAGGGGATGATAAACGTCAAAATATTGCTAAATTCAATGATTTTTCGTACGAAACAAAATGCAAGAAAACTTGCTTAAAATGCAATATTATGCGAAATTCTGAGATTTGAAGGCAAAATCACATATCGTGATACTACATGAAATAGTATCGAAATATTGGTAAAAATGAATATATTTACGTATTATCAAACTACATGAAAAACGTGAAAAATGTCACTATTTAACCATATTTGAGGATTTTAACTTCAAATCATAGAGCGAGGTTTCGTATTATTTAGATCCAACAAAAGACATATGACAATGTTGTTTCCAATACAAATGATAAAAATAAATGTGTTTTCTTTAGAATTAACTAAAATGTTCCTGATTTTCCGTTTATATTACCGATGGAAGATGTACACGTAAAACCGCTCTATTCCGACTGAAACGTCGATATATGCAATAAAAACAGAACTTCTCCCCTTTTCAATATCTTATTCACTATTTTAACGAGAAACAAATAGTTGATTGAAAATGAAGTATTTAAGGTTATTATCCAATCAATTATGTGTTTGCATCATTTTTATCGTATATATATATGAATTAATACCCATGGACGGAAAATTCACAAAAACGTGGAAAACGGAAAAATATTGCCTAATTCGATGATATTTTGTTTAAATCACATGAAGGAAAAGGAGATGATAAACGTCAAAATATTGCTAAATTCGATGATTTTTCGTACGAAACAAAATGCAAGAAAACTTGCTTAAAATGCAATATTATGCGAAATATTGAGATTTGAAGGATAAATCACATATCGTGATACTACATGAAATAGTATCGAAATATTGGTAAAAATGAATATATTTGCGTAATATCAAACTATATGATTAACGTGAAAAAGTCACTATTTTACCATATTTGAGGATTTTACCTTCAAATCATAGAGCGAGGTTTCGTATTATTTAGTTCCAAGAAAAGACATATAACAATGTTGTTTCCAATACAAATGATAAAAAACAATGTGTTTTCATTAGAAATAACTAAAATGTTCTTGATTTTCCGTTTATATTAACGAGGGAAGATGTACACGTAAAACCGCTCTAATCCGGCTGAAACATCGATATATGCAATAAAAACCGAACTTCTCCCCTTTTCAATATCTTACTCAGTATTTTAACGAGAAACAAATAGATGATTGAAAATGAAGTATTTAAGGTTATTATTTAATCAATTATGTGTTTGCATCATTTTTATCGTATATATAATGAATTAATACCCATAGACTGAAAATTCAAAAAACTTTGAAAAACGGCAAAATATTGCCTAATTCGATGATATTTTGTTTAAATCAAATAAAGGAAAAGGGGATGATAAACGTCAAAATATTGCTAAATTCAATGATTTTTCGTAAAAAACAAAATGCAAGAAAACTTGCTTAAAATGCAATATTATGCGAAATTCTGAGATTTTAAGACAAAATCACATATCGTGATACTACATGAAATAGTATCGAAATATTGGTAAAAATGAATATATTTACGTATTATCAAACTACATGAAAAACGTGAAAAATGTCACTATTTAACCATATTTGAGGATTTTAACTTCAAATCATAGAGCGAGGTTTCGTATTATTTAGATCCAACAAAAGACATATGACAATGTTGTTTCCAATACAAATGATAAAAATAAATGTGTTTTCATTAGAATTAACAAAAATGTTCCTGATTTTCCGTTTATATTACCGATGGAAGATGTACACGTAAAACCGCTCTATTCCGACTGAAACGTCGATATATGCAATAAAAACAGAACTTCTCCCCTTTTCAATATCTTATTCAGTATTTTAACGAGAAACAAATAGTTGATTGAAAATGAAGTATTTAAGGTTATTATCCAATCAATTATGTGTTTGCATCATTTTTATCGTATATATATGAATTAATACCCATGGACGGAAAATTCACAAAAACGTGGAAAACGGAAAAATATTGCCTAATTCGATGATATTTTGTTTACATCACATGAAGGAAAAGGAGATGATAAACGTCAAAATATTGCTAAATTCGATGATTTTTCGTACGAAACAAAATGCAAGAAAACTTGCTTAAAATGCAATATTATGCGAAATATTGAGATTTGAAGGACAAATGACATATCGTGATACTACATGAAATAGTATCGAAATATTGGTAAAAATGAATATATTTGCGTAATATCAAACTACATGATTAACGTGAAAAAGTCACTATTTTACCATATTTGAGGATTTTACCTTCAAATCATAGAGCGAGGTTTCGTATTATTTAGTTCCAAGAAAAGACATATAACAATGTTGTTTCCAATACAAATGATAAAAAACAATGTGTTTTCATTAGAAATAACTAAAATGTTCTTGATTTTCCGTTTATATTAACGAGGGAAGATGTACACGTAAAACCGCTCTAATCCGGCTGAAACGTCGATATATGCAATAAAAACCGAACTTCTCCCCTTTTCAATATCTTACTCAGTATTTTAACGACAAACAAATAGTTGATTGAAAATGAAGTATTTAAGGTTATTATTTAATCAATTATGTGTTTGCATCATTTTTATCGTATATATAATGAATTAATACCCATAGACTGAAAATTCAAAAAACTTTGAAAAACGGCAAAATATTGCCTAATTCGATGATATTTTGTTTAAATCAAATAAAGGAAAAGGGGATGATAAACGTTAAAATATTGCTAAATTCAATGATTTTTCGTATGAAACAAAATGCAAGAAAACTTGCTTAAAATGCAATATTATGCGAAATTCTGAGATTTTAAGGCAAAATCACATATCGTGATACTACATGAAATAGTATCGAAATATTGGTAAAAATGAATATATTTACGTATTATCAAACTACATGAAAAACGTGAAAAATGTCACTATTTAACCATATTTGAGGATTTTAACTTCAAATCATAGAGCGAGGTTTCGTATTATTTAGATCCAACAAAAGACATATGACAATGTTGTTTCCAATACAAATGATAAAAATAAATGTGGACGAACCTCGCCATATCGTCCATACATATCGTCCATTTGCATCGTTTTTATCGTATATTTAATGAATTAATATCAATAAACTGAAAATTCACACAAACGTGGAAAAACAGCAAAATATTGGTAAATTCGATGAGATTTTGTTTATATCACATAAAGGAAAAGGGGATGATAAACGTCAAAATATTGCTGAATTCGATGATTTTTAGTACGAAACAAAATGCAAGAAAACTTGCTTAAAATGCAATATTATGCGAAAATCTGAGATATGAAAGCCAAATCACATATCGTGATACTACATGAAATAGTATCGAAATATTGGTAAAAATGAATATATTTACGTAATATCAAACTACATGAAAATCGTGAAAAAAGTCATTATTATGCCAAATTTGAGGATTTTAACTTCGAATCATAAAGCGACGTTTCGTATTTTTTAGACCCTGGAAAAGACGTATAAAGATGTTGCTTCCAATACAAATGATAAAAATCAATGTGTTTTCATTAATATTAACTAAAATAATCCTGATATTCGGTTTATATTACCGATGGAAGATGTACACGTAAAACCATTCTAATCCGGCTGAAACGTCTATATATGCAATAAAAACAGAACTTCTCTCCTTTTAAATATCTTACTCAGTATTTTAACGAGAAACATATAGATGATTGAAAATGAAGTATTTAAGGTTATTTTCTGATCAATTATGTGCTTGCATAATTTTTCTCGTATATATAATGAAATAATAACAATAAACTAAAAATTCACAAAAACGTGGAAAAACGGCAAAATATTGCCTAATTCGATGATATTTTATTTAAATCACATAAAGGAAATGGGGATGATAAAGGTCAAAATATTGCTAAATTCGATGATTTTTAGTACAAAACAAAATGCAAGAAAACTTGCTTAAAAATGCAAAATTTGCGAAATTCTGAGATTTGAAGGCCAAATCACATATCGTGAGAAAACGTGAAGTAGTATCGAAATATTGGTAAAAACGAATATATATACGTAAAATTACACTACATGAATAACGTGAAAAAATTCACTTTATTACCATATTTGAGGATTTTAACTTCAAATCATAGAGCGAGGATTCGTATTATTTAGATCCAAGAAAAGACATACAAATGATAAAAATCAATGTGTTTTCATTAGAATTAACTAAAATGTTCCTGATTTTCCGTTTATATTACCCATGGAAGATGTACACGTAAAACCGCTCTGATCCGGCTGAAACGTCGATATATGCAATAAAAACAGAACTTCTCCCTTTTCCAATATCTTACTCAGTATTTTAACGAGAAACAAATATTTGATTGAAAATGAAGTGTTTAAGGTTAATATCTAATCAATTATGTATTTGCATCGTTTTTATCGTATATTTAATGAATTAATAGCAATAAACTGAAAATTCACACAAACGTGGAAAAACAGCAAAATATTGCATAATTCGATGATATTTTGTTTAAATCACATGAAGGAAAAGGAGATGATAAACGTCAAAATATTGCTAAATTCGATGATTTTTCGTACGAAACAAAATGCAAGAAAACTTGCTTAAAATGCAATATTATGCGAAATATTGAGATTTGAAGGATAAATCACATATCGTGATACTACATGAAATAGTATCGAAATATTGGTAAAAATGAATATATTTGCGTAATATCAAACTATATGATTAACGTGAAAAAGTCACTATTTTACCATATTTGAGGATTTTACCTTCAAATCATAGAGCGAGGTTTCGTATTATTTAGTTCCAAGAAAAGACATATAACAATGTTGTTTCCAATACAAATGATAAAAAACAATGTGTTTTCATTAGAAATAACTAAAATGTTCTTGATTTTCCGTTTATATTAACGAGGGAAGATGTACACGTAAAACCGCTCTAATCCGGCTGAAACATCGATATATGCAATAAAAACCGAACTTCTCCCCTTTTCAATATCTTACTCAGTATTTTAACGAGAAACAAATAGATGATTGAAAATGAAGTATTTAAGGTTATTATTTAATCAATTATGTGTTTGCATCATTTTTATCGTATATATAATGAATTAATACCCATAGACTGAAAATTCAAAAAACTTTGAAAAACGGCAAAATATTGCCTAATTCGATGATATTTTGTTTAAATCAAATAAAGGAAAAGGGGATGATAAACGTCAAAATATTGCTAAATTCAATGATTTTTCGTAAAAAACAAAATGCAAGAAAACTTGCTTAAAATGCAATATTATGCGAAATTCTGAGATTTTAAGACAAAATCACATATCGTGATACTACATGAAATAGTATCGAAATATTGGTAAAAATGAATATATTTACGTATTATCAAACTACATGAAAAACGTGAAAAATGTCACTATTTAACCATATTTGAGGATTTTAACTTCAAATCATAGAGCGAGGTTTCGTATTATTTAGATCCAACAAAAGACATATGACAATGTTGTTTCCAATACAAATGATAAAAATAAATGTGTTTTCATTAGAATTAACTAAAATGTTCCTGATTTTCCGTTTATATTACCGATGGAAGATGTACACGTAAAACCGCTCTATTCCGACTGAAACGTCGATATATGCAATAAAAACAGAACTTCTCCCCTTTTCAATATCTTATTCAGTATTTTAACGAGAAACAAATAGTTGATTGAAAATGAAGTATTTAAGGTTATTATCCAATCAATTATGTGTTTGCATCATTTTTATCGTATATATATATGAATTAATACCCATGGACGGAAAATTCACAAAAACGTGGAAAACGGAAAAATATTGCCTAATTCGATGATATTTTGTTTACATCACATGAAGGAAAAGGAGATGATAAACGTCAAAATATTGCTAAATTCGATGATTTTTCGTACGAAACAAAATGCAAGAAAACTTGCTTAAAATGCAATATTATGCGAAATATTGAGATTTGAAGGACAAATGACATATCGTGATACTACATGAAATAGTATCGAAATATTGGTAAAAATGAATATATTTGCGTAATATCAAACTACATGATTAACGTGAAAAACTCACTATTTTACCATATTTGAGGATTTTACCTTCAAATCATAGAGCGAGGTTTCGTATTATTTAGTTCCAAGAAAAGACATATAACAATGTTGTTTCCAATACAAATGATAAAAAACAATGTGTTTTCATTAGAAATAACTAAAATGTTCTTGATTTTCCGTTTATATTAACGAGGGAAGATGTACACGTAAAACCGCTCTAATCCGGCTGAAACGTCGATATATGCAATAAAAACCGAACTTCTCCCCTTTTCAATATCTTACTCAGTATTTTAACGACAAACAAATAGTTGATTGAAAATGAAGTATTTAAGGTTATTATTTAATCAATTATGTGTTTGCATCATTTTTATCGTATATATAATGAATTAATACCCATAGACTGAAAATTCAAAAAACTTTGAAAAACGGCAAAATATTGCCTAATTCGATGATATTTTGTTTAAATCAAATAAAGGAAAAGGGGATGATAAACGTTAAAATATTGCTAAATTCAATGATTTTTCGTATGAAACAAAATGCAAGAAAACTTGCTTAAAATGCAATATTATGCGAAATTCTGAGATTTTAAGGCAAAATCACATATCGTGATACTACATGAAATAGTATCGAAATATTGGTAAAAATGAATATATTTACGTATTATCAAACTACATGAAAAACGTGAAAAATGTCACTATTTAACCATATTTGAGGATTTTAACTTCAAATCATAGAGCGAGGTTTCGTATTATTTAGATCCAACAAAAGACATATGACAATGTTGTTTCCAATACAAATGATAAAAATAAATGTGGACGAACCTCGCCATATCGTCCATACATATCGTCCATTTGCATCGTTTTTATCGTATATTTAATGAATTAATAGCAATAAACTGAAAATTCACACAAACGTGGAAAAACAGCAAAATATTGGTAAATTCGATGAGATTTTGTTTATATCACATAAAGGAAAAGGGGATGATAAACGTCAAAATATTGCTGAATTCGATGATTTTTAGTACGAAACAAAATGCAAGAAAACTTGCTTAAAATGCAATATTATGCGAAAATCTGAGATATGAAAGCCAAATCACATATCGTGATACTACATGAAATAGTATCGAAATATTGGTAAAAATGAATATATTTACGTAATATCAAACTACATGAAAATCGTGAAAAAAGTCATTATTATGCCAAATTTGAGGATTTTAACTTCGAATCATAAAGCGACGTTTCGTATTTTTTAGACCCTGGAAAAGACGTATAAAGATGTTGCTTCCAATACAAATGATAAAAATCAATGTGTTTTCATTAATATTAACTAAAATAATCCTGATATTCGGTTTATATTACCGATGGAAGATGTACACGTAAAACCATTCTAATCCGGCTGAAACGTCTATATATGCAATAAAAACAGAACTTCTCTCCTTTTAAATATCTTACTCAGTATTTTAACGAGAAACATATAGATGATTGAAAATGAAGTATTTAAGGTTATTTTCTGATCAATTATGTGCTTGCATAATTTTTCTCGTATATATAATGAAATAATAACAATAAACTAAAAATTCACAAAAACGTGGAAAAACGGCAAAATATTGCCTAATTCGATGATATTTTATTTAAATCACATAAAGGAAATGGGGATGATAAAGGTCAAAATATTGCTAAATTCGATGATTTTTAGTACAAAACAAAATGCAAGAAAACTTGCTTAAAAATGCAAAATTTGCGAAATTCTGAGATTTGAAGGCCAAATCACATATCGTGAGAAAACGTGAAGTAGTATCGAAATATTGGTAAAAACGAATATATATACGTAAAATTACACTACATGAATAACGTGAAAAAATTCACTTTATTACCATATTTGAGGATTTTAACTTCAAATCATAGAGCGAGGATTCGTATTATTTAGATCCAAGAAAAGACATACAAATGATAAAAATCAATGTGTTTTCATTAGAATTAACTAAAATGTTCCTGATTTTCCGTTTATATTACCCATGGAAGATGTACACGTAAAACCGCTCTGATCCGGCTGAAACGTCGATATATGCAATAAAAACAGAACTTCTCCCTTTTCCAATATCTTACTCAGTATTTTAACGAGAAACAAATATTTGATTGAAAATGAAGTGTTTAAGGTTAATATCTAATCAATTATGTATTTGCATCGTTTTTATCGTATATTTAATGAATTAATAGCAATAAACTGAAAATTCACACAAACGTGGAAAAACAGCAAAATATTGCATAATTCGATGATATTTTGTTTATATCACATAAAGGAAAAGGAGATGATAAACGTCAAAATATTGCTGAATTCGATGATTTTTATTACGAAACAAAATGCAAGAAAACTTGCTTAAAATGCAATATTATGCGAAAATCTGAGATATGAAAGCCAAATCACATATCGTGATACTACATGAAATAGTATCGAAATATTGGTAAAAATGAATATATTTACGTAATATCAAACTACATGAAAAACGTGAAAAAAGTCATTATTATACCAAATTTGAGGATTTTAACTTCGAATCATAGAGCGACGTTTCGTATTTTTTAGACCCTAGAAAAGACGTATAAAGATGTTGCTTCCAATACAAATTATAAAAATCAATGTGTTTTCATTAAAATTAACTAAAATAATCCTAATTTTCGGTTTATATTACCGATGGAAGATGTACACGTAAAGCCGTTCTAATCCGGCTGAAACGTCGATATATGCAATAAAAACAGAACTTCTCCCCTTTTTATATCTTACTCAGTATTTTAACGAGAAACATGTAGATGATTGAAAATGAAGTATATAAGGTTATTTTCTGATCAATTATGTGCTTGCATAATTTTTCTCGTATATATAATGAAATAATAACAATAAACTAAAAATTCACAAAAACGTGGAAAAACGGCAAAATATTGCCGAATTCGATGATATTTTGTTTAAATCACATAAAGGAAATGGGGATGATAAACGTCAAAATATTGCTAAATTCGATGATTTCTAGTACAAAACAAAATGCAAGAAAACTTGCTTAAAAATGCAAAATTTGCGAAATTCTGAGATTTGAAGGCCAAATCACATATCGTGAGAAAACGTGAAGTAGTATCGAAATATTGGTAAAAACGAATATATATACGTAAAATCACACTACATGAATAACGTGAAAAAAGTCACTATATTACCATATTTGAGGATTTTAACTTCAAATCATAGAGCGAGGATTCGTATTATTTAGATCCAAGAAAAGACATACAAATCATAAAAATCAATGTGTTTTCATTAGAATTAACTAAAATGTTCTTGATTTTCCGTTTATATTACCGATGGAAGATGTACACGTAAAACCGCTCTAATCCGGCTGAAACGTCGATATATGCAATAAAAACAGAACTTCTCCCTTTTCCAATATCTTACTCAGTATTTTCACATGAAACAAATAGTTGATTGAAAATGAAGTGCTTAAGATTAATATCTAATCAATTATGTATTTGCATCGTTTTTATCGTATATTTAATGAATTAATAGCAATAAACTGAAAATTCACACAAACGTGGAAAAACAGCAAAATATTGCCTAATTCGATGATATTTTGTTTATATCTCATGAAAGAAAAGGGGATGATAAACGTCAAAATATTGCTGAATTCGATGATTTTTAGTACGAAACAAAATGCAAAAAAACTTGCTTAAAATGCAATATTTTGCGAAAATCTGAGATTTGAAGGCCAAATCACATATCGTGATACTACATGAAATAGTATCGATATATTGGTAAAAATTAATATATTTACGTAATATCAAACTACATGAAAAACGTGAAAAAAGTCATTATTAAGTCATTATAATGTGTTTTCATTAGAATTAACTAAAATGTTCCTGATTTTCCGTTTATATTACCGATGGAAGATGTACACGTAAAACCTCTCTAGTCCGGCTGACACGTCGATATATGCAATAAAAACAGAACTTCTCCCTTCTCCAATATCTTACTCAGTATTTTAACGAGAAACAAATAGTTGATTGAAAATGAAGTGTTTAAGGTTAATATCTAATCAATTATGTGTTTGCATCATTTTTATCGTATATTTAATGAATAAATAGCAATAAACTGAAAATTCACACAAACGTGGAAAAACAGCAAAATATTGCCTAATTCGATGATATTTTGTTTATATCTCATGAAAGAAAAGGGGATGATACACGTCAAAATATTGCTGAATTCGATGATTTTTAAATATCTTACTCAGTATTTTAACGAGAAACATATAGATGATTGAAAATGAAGTATTTAAGGTTATTTTCTGATCAATTATGTGCTTGCATAATTTTTCTCGTATATATAATGAAATAATAACAATAAACTAAAAATTCACAAAAACGTGGAAAAACGGCAAAATATTGCCTAATTCGATGATATTTTGTTTAAATCACATAAAGGAAAAGGGGATGATAAAGGTCAAAATATTGCTAAATTCGATGATTTTTAGTACAAAACAAAATGCAAGAAAACTTGCTTATAAATGCAAAATTTGCGAAATTCTGAGATATGAAGGCCAAATCACATATCGTGAGAAAATATGAAGTAGTATCGAAATATTGGTAAAAACGAATATATATACGTAAAATCACACTACATGAATAACGTGAAAAAAGTCACTATATTACCATATTTGAGGATTTTAACTTCAAATCATTGAGCGAGGATTCGTAATATTTAGATCCAAGAAAAGACATACAAATCATAAAAATCAATGTGTTTTCATTAGAATTAACTAAAATGTTCCTGATTTTCCGTTTATATTACCGATGGAAGATGTACACGTAAAACCGCTCTAATCCGGCTGAAACGTCGATATATGCAATAAAAACAGAACTTCTCCCTTTTCCAATATCTTACTCAGTATTTTAACGAGACACAAATAGTTGATTGAAAATGAAGTGTTTAAGGTTAATATCTAATCAATTATGTGTTTGCATCGTTTTTATCGTATATTTAATGAATTAATAGCAATAAACTGAAAATTCACACAAACGTGGAAAAACAGCAAAATATTGCCTAATTCGATGATATTTTGTTTATATCACATAAAGGAAAAGGGGATGATAAACGTCAAAATATTGCTGAATTCGATGATTTTTAGTACGAAACAAAATGCAAGAAAACTTGCTTAAAATGCAATATTATGCGAAAATCTGAGATATGAAAGCCAAATCACATATCGTGATACTACATGAAATAGTATCGAAATATTGGTAAAAATGAATATATTTACGTAATATCAAACTACATGAAAATCGTGAAAAAAGTCATTATTATGCCAAATTTGAGGATTTTAACTTCGAATCATAAAGCGACGTTTCGTATTTTTTAGACCCTGGAAAAGACGTATAAAGATGTTGCTTCCAATACAAATGATAAAAATCAATGTGTTTTCATTAATATTAACTAAAATAATCCTGATATTCGGTTTATATTACCGATGGAAGATGTACACGTAAAACCATTCTAATCCGGCTGAAACGTCTATATATGCAATAAAAACAGAACTTCTCTCCTTTTAAATATCTTACTCAGTATTTTAACGAGAAACATATAGATGATTGAAAATGAAGTATTTAAGGTTATTTTCTGATCAATTATGTGCTTGCATAATTTTTCTCGTATATATAATGAAATAATAACAATAAACTAAAAATTCACAAAAACGTGGAAAAACGGCAAAATATTGCCAAATTCGATGATATTTTATTTAAATCACATAAAGGAAATGGGGATGATACAGGTCAAAATATTGCTAAATTCGATGATTTTTAGTACAAAACAAAATGCAAGAAAACTTGCTTAAAAATGCAAAATTTGCGAAATTCTGAGATTTGAAGGCCAAATCACATATCGTGAGAAAACGTGAAGTAGTATCGAAATATTGGTAAAAACGAATATATATACGTAAAATTACACTACATGAATAACGTGAAAAAATTCACTTTATTACCATATTTGAGGATTTTAACTTCAAATCATAGAGCGAGGATTCGTATTATTTAGATCCAAGAAAAGTCATACAAATGATAAAAATCAATGTGTTTTCATTAGAATTAACTAAAATGTTCCTGATTTTCCGTTTATATTACCCATGGAAGATGTACACGTAAAACCGCTCTGATCCGGCTGAAACGTCGATATATGCAATAAAAACAGAACTTCTCCCTTTTCCAATATCTTACTCAGTATTTTAACGAGAAACAAATATTTGATTGAAAATGAAGTGTTTAAGGTTAATATCTAATCAATTATGTATTTGCGTCGTTTTTATCGTATATTTAATGAATTAATAGCAATAAACTGAAAATTCACACAAACGTGGAAAAACAGCAAAATATTGCATAATTTGATGATATTTTGTTTATATCACATAAAGGAAAAGGGGATGATAAACGTCAAAATATTGCTGAATTCGATGATTTTTATTACGAAACAAAATGCAAGAAAACTTGCTTAAAATGCAATATTATGCGAAAATCTGAGATATGAAAGCCAAATCACATATCGTGATACTACATGAAATAGTATCGAAATATTGGTAAAAATGAATATATTTACGTAATATCAAACTACATGAAAAACGTGAAAAAAGTTATTATTATACCAAATTTGAGGATTTTAACTTCGAATCATAGAGCGACGTTTCGTATTTTTTAGACCCTAGAAAAGACGTATAAAGATGTTGCTTCCAATACAAATTATAAAAATCAATGTGTTTTCATTAAAATTAACTAAAATAATCCTAATTTTCGGTTTATATTACCGATGGAAGATGTACACGTAAAGCCGTTCTAATCCGGCTGAAACGTCGATATATGCAATAAAAACAGAACTTCTCCCCTTTAAATATCTTACTCAGTATTTTAACGAGAAACATGTAGATGATTGAAAATGAAGTATATAAGGTTATTTTCTGATCAATTATGTGCTTGCTTAATTTTTCTCGTATATATAATGAAATAATAACAATAAACTAAAAATTCACAAAAACGTGGAAAAACGGCAAAATATTGCCTAATTCGATGATATTTTGTTTAAATCACATAAATTAAATGGGGATGATAAACGTCAAAATATTGCTAAATTCGATGATTTTTAGTACAAAACAAAATGCAAGAAAACTTGCTTAAAAATGCAAAATTTGCGAAATTCTGAGATTTGAAGGCCAAATCACATATCGTGAGAAAACGTGAAGTAGTATCGAAATATTGGTAAAAACGAATATATATACGTAAAATCACACTACATGAATAACGTGAAAAAAGTCACTATATTACCATATTTGAGGATTTTAACTTCAAATCATAGAGCGAGGATTCGTATTATTTAGATCCAAGAAAAGACATACAAATCATAAAAATCAATGTGTTTTCATTAGAATTAACTAAAATGTTCCTGATTTTCCGTTTATATTACCCATGGAAGATGTACACGTAAAACCGCTCTGATCCGGCTGAAACGTCGATATATGCAATAAAAACAGAACTTCTCCCTTTTCCAATATCTTACTCAGTATTTTAACGAGAAACAAATATTTGATTGAAAATGAAGTGTTTAAGGTTAATATCTAATCAATTATGTATTTGCATCGTTTTTATCGTATATTTAATGAATTAATAGCAATAAACTGAAAATTCACACAAACGTGGAAAAACAGCAAAATATTGCCTAATTCGATGATATTTTGTTTATATCACATAAAGGAAAAGGGGATGATAAACGTCAAAATATTGCTGAATTCGATGATTTTTAGTACGAAACAAAATGCAAGAAAACTTGCTTAAAATGCAATATTATGCGAAAATCTGAGATATGAAAGCCAAATCACATATCGTGATACTACATGAAATAGTATCGAAATATTGGTAAAAATGAATATATTTACGTAATATCAAACTACATGAAAATCGTGAAAAAAGTCATTATTATGCCAAATTTGAGGATTTTAACTTCGAATCATAAAGCAACGTTTCGTATTTTTTAGACCCTGGAAAAGACGTATAAAGATGTTGCTTCCAATACAAATGATAAAAATCAATGTGTTTTCATTAATATTAACTAAAATAATCCTGATATTCGGTTTATATTACCGATGGAAGATGTACACGTAAAACCATTCTAATCCGGCTGAAACGTCTATATATGCAATAAAAACAGAACTTCTCTCCTTTTAAATATCTTACTCAGTATTTTAACGAGAAACATATAGATGATTGAAAATGAAGTATTTAAGGTTATTTTCTGATCAATTATGTGCTTGCATAATTTTTCTCGTATATATAATGAAATAATAACAATAAACTAAAAATTCACAAAAACGTGGAAAAACGGCAAAATATTGCCTAATTCGATGATATTTTATTTAAATCACATAAAGGAAATGGGGATGATAAAGGTCAAAATATTGGTAAATTCGATGATTTTTAGTACAAAACAAAATGCAAGAAAACTTGCTTAAAAATGCAAAATTTGCGAAATTCTGAGATTTGAAGGCCAAATCACATATCGTGAGAAAACGTGAAGTAGTATCGAAATATTGGTAAAAACGAATATATATACGTAAAATTACACTACATGAATAACGTGAAAAAATTCACTTTATTACCATATTTTAGGATTTTAACTTCAAATCATAGAGCGAGGATTCGTATTATTTAGATCCAAGAAAAGACATACAAATGATAAAAATCAATGTGTTTTCATTAGAATTAACTAAAATGTTCCTGATTTTCCGTTTATATTACCCATGGAAGATGTACACGTAAAACCGCTCTGATCCGGCTGAAACGTCGATATATGCAATAAAAACAGAACTTCTCCCTTTTCCAATATCTTACTCAGTATTTTAACGAGAAACAAATATTTGATTGAAAATGAAGTGTTTAAGGTTAATATCTAATCAATTATGTATTTGCATCGTTTTTATCGTATATTTAATGAATTAATAGCAATAAACTGAAAATTCACACAAACGTGGAAAAACAGCAAAATATTGCATAATTCGATGATATTTTGTTTATATCACATAAAGGAAAAGGAGATGATAAACGTCAAAATATTGCTGAATTCGATGATTTTTACTACGAAACAAAATGCAAGAAAACTTGCTTAAAATGCAATATTATGCGAAAATCTGAGATATGAAAGCCAAATCACATATCGTGATACTACATGAAATAGTATCGAAATATTGGTAAAAATGAATATATTTACGTAATATCAAACTACATGAAAAACGTGAAAAAAGTCATTATTATACCAAATTTGAGGATTTTAACTTCGAATCATAGAGCGACGTTTCGTATTTTTTAGACCCTAGAAAAGATGTATAAAGATGTTGCTTCCAATACAAATTATAAAAATCAATGTGTTTTCATTAAAATTAACTAAAATAATCCTAATTTTCGGTTTATATTACCGATGGAAGATGTACACGTAAAGCTGTTCTAATCCGGCTGAAACGTCGATATATGCAATAAAAACAGAACTTCTCCCCTTTAAATATCTTACTCAGTATTTTAACGAGAAACATGTAGATGATTGAAAATGAAGTATATAAGGTTATTTTCTGATCAATTATGTGCTTGCATAATTTTTCTCGTATATATAATGAAATAATAACAATAAACAAAAAATTCACAAAAACGTGGAAAAACGGCAAAATATTGCCGAATTCGATGATATTTTGTTTAAATCACATAAAGGAAATGGGGATGATAAACGTCAAAATATTGCTAAATTCGATGATTTTTAGTACAAAACAAAATGCAAGAAAACTTGCTTAAAAATGCAAAATTTGCGAAATTCTGAGATTTGAAGGCCAAATCACATATCGTGAGAAAACGTGAAGTAGTATCGAAATATTGGTAAAAACGAATATATATACGTAAAATCACACTACATGAATAACGTGAAAAAAAGTCACTATATTACCATATTTGAGGATTTTAACTTCAAATCATAGAGCGAGGATTCGTATTATTTAGATCCAAGAAAAGACATACAAATCATAAAAATCAATGTGTTTTCATTAGAATTAACTAAAATGTTCTTGATTTTCCGTTTATATTACCGATGGAAGATGTACACGTAAAACCGCTCTAATCCGGCTGAAACGTCGATATATGCAATAAAAACAGAACTTCTCCCTTTTCCAATATCTTACTCAGTATTTTCACATGAAACAAATATTTGATTGAAAATGAAGTGCTTAAGATTAATATCTAATCAATTATGTATTTGCATCGTTTTTATCGTATATTTAATGAATTAATAGCAATATACTGAAAATTCACACAAACGTGGAAAAACAGCAAAATATTGCCTAATTCGATGATATTTTGTTTATATCTCATGAAAGAAAAGGGGATGATAAACGTCAAAATATTGCTGAATTCGATGATTTTTAGTACGAAACAAAATGCAAAAAAACTTGCTTAAAATGCAATATTTTGCGAAAATCTGAGATTTGAAGGCCAAATCACATATCGTGATACTACATGAAATAGTATCGATATATTGGTAAAAATTAATATATTTACGTAATATCAAACTACATGAAAAACGTGAAAAAAGTCATTATTAAGTCATTATAATGTGTTTTCATTAGAATTAACTAAAATGTTCCTGATTTTCCGTTTATATTACCGATGGAAGATGTACACGTAAAACCTCTCTAGTCCGGCTGACACGTCGATATATGCAATAAAAACAGAACTTCTCCCTTCTCCAATATCTTACTCAGTATTTTAACGAGAAACAAATAGTTGATTGAAAATGAAGTGTTTAGGGTTAATATCTAATCAATTATGTGTTTGCATCATTTTTATCGTATATTTAATGAATAAATAGCAATAAACTGAAAATTCACACAAACGTGGAAAAACAGCAAAATATTGCCTAATTCGATGATATTTTGTTTATATCTCATGAAAGAAAAGGGGATGATACACGTCAAAATATTGCTGAATTCGATGATTTTTAAATATCTTACTCAGTATTTTAACGAGAAACATATAGATGATTGAAAATGAAGTATTTAAGGTTATTTTCTGATCAATTATGTGCTTGCATAATTTTTCTCGTATATATAATGAAATAATAACAATAAACTAAAAATTCACAAAAACGTGGAAAAACGGCAAAATATTGCCTAATTCGATGATATTTTGTTTAAATCACATAAAGGAAAAGGGGATGATAAAGGTCAAAATATTGCTAAATTCGATGATTTTTAGTACAAAACAAAATGCAAGAAAACTTGCTTATAAATGCAAAATTTGCGAAATTCTGAGATATGAAGGCCAAATCACATATCGTGAGAAAATATGAAGTAGTATCGAAATATTGGTAAAAACGAATATATATACGTAAAATCACACTACATGAATAACGTGAAAAAAGTCACTATATTACCATATTTGAGGATTTTAACTTCAAATCATAGAGCGAGGATTCGTAATATTTAGATCCAAGAAAAGACATACAAATCATAAAAATCAATGTGTTTTCATTAGAATTAACTAAAATGTTCCTGATTTTCCGTTTATATTACCGATGGAAGATGTACACGTAAAACCGCTCTAATCCGGCTGAAACGTCGATATATGCAATAAAAACAGAACTTCTCCCTTTTCCAATATCTTACTCAGTATTTTCACATGAAACAAATATTTGATTGAAAATGAAGTGCTTAAGATTAATATCTAATCAATTATGTATTTGCATCGTTTTTATCGTATATTTAATGAATTAATAGCAATATACTGAAAATTCACACAAACGTGGAAAAACAGCAAAATATTGCCTAATTCGATGATATTTTGTTTATATCTCATGAAAGAAAAGGGGATGATAAACGTCAAAATATTGCTGAATTCGATGATTTTTAGTACGAAACAAAATGCAAAAAAACTTGCTTAAAATGCAATATTTTGCGAAAATCTGAGATTTGAAGGCCAAATCACATATCGTGATACTACATGAAATAGTATCGATATATTGGTAAAAATTAATATATTTACGTAATATCAAACTACATGAAAAACGTGAAAAAAGTCATTATTAAGTCATTATAATGTGTTTTCATTAGAATTAACTAAAATGTTCCTGATTTTCCGTTTATATTACCGATGGAAGATGTACACGTAAAACCTCTCTAGTCCGGCTGACACGTCGATATATGCAATAAAAACAGAACTTCTCCCTTCTCCAATATCTTACTCAGTATTTTAACGAGAAACAAATAGTTGATTGAAAATGAAGTGTTTAGGGTTAATATCTAATCAATTATGTGTTTGCATCATTTTTATCGTATATTTAATGAATAAATAGCAATAAACTGAAAATTCACACAAACGTGGAAAAACAGCAAAATATTGCCTAATTCGATGATATTTTGTTTATATCTCATGAAAGAAAAGGGGATGATACACGTCAAAATATTGCTGAATTCGATGATTTTTAAATATCTTACTCAGTATTTTAACGAGAAACATATAGATGATTGAAAATGAAGTATTTAAGGTTATTTTCTGATCAATTATGTGCTTGCATAATTTTTCTCGTATATATAATGAAATAATAACAATAAACTAAAAATTCACAAAAACGTGGAAAAACGGCAAAATATTGCCTAATTCGATGATATTTTGTTTAAATCACATAAAGGAAAAGGGGATGATAAAGGTCAAAATATTGCTAAATTCGATGATTTTTAGTACAAAACAAAATGCAAGAAAACTTGCTTATAAATGCAAAATTTGCGAAATTCTGAGATATGAAGGCCAAATCACATATCGTGAGAAAATATGAAGTAGTATCGAAATATTGGTAAAAACGAATATATATACGTAAAATCACACTACATGAATAACGTGAAAAAAGTCACTATATTACCATATTTGAGGATTTTAACTTCAAATCATAGAGCGAGGATTCGTAATATTTAGATCCAAGAAAAGACATACAAATCATAAAAATCAATGTGTTTTCATTAGAATTAACTAAAATGTTCCTGATTTTCCGTTTATATTACCGATGGAAGATGTACACGTAAAACCGCTCTAATCCGGCTGAAACGTCGATATATGCAATAAAAACAGAACTTCTCCCTTTTCCAATATCTTACTCAGTATTTTAACGAGACACAAATAGTTGATTGAAAATGAAGTGTTTAAGGTTAATATCTAATCAATAATGTGTTTGCATCGTTTTTATCGTATATTTAATGAATTAATAGCAATAAACTGAAAATTCACACAAACGTGGAAAAACAGCAAAATATTGCCTAATTCGATGATATTTTGTTTATATCTCATGAAAGAAAAGGGGATGATAAACGTCAAAATATTGCTGAATTCGATGATTTTTAGTACGAAACAAAATGCAAAAAAAACTTGCTTAAAATGCAATATTTTGCGAAAATCTGAGATTAAAAGGCCAAATCACATATCGTGATACTACATGAAATAGTATCGAAATATTGGTAAAAATTAATATATTTACGTAATATCAAACTACATGAAAAACGTGAAAAAAGTCATTATTAAGTCATTATAATGTGTTTTCATTAGAATTAACTAAAATGTTCCTGATTTTCCGTTTATATTACCGATGGAAGATGTACACGTAAAACCTCTCTAGTCCGGCTGACACGTCGGTATATGCAATAAAAACAGAACTTCTCCCTTCTCTAATATCTTACTCAGTATTTTCACGAGAAACAAATATTTGATTGAAAATGAAGTGTTTAAGGTTAATATCTAATCAATTATGTATTTGCGTCGTTTTTATCGTATATTTAATGAATTAATAGCAATAAACTGAAAATTCACACAAACGTGGAAAAACAGCAAAATATTGCATAATTTGATGATATTTTGTTTATATCACATAAAGGAAAAGGGGATGATAAACGTCAAAATATTGCTGAATTCGATGATTTTTATTACGAAACAAAATGCAAGAAAACTTGCTTAAAATGCAATATTATGCGAAAATCTGAGATATGAAAGCCAAATCACATATCGTGATACTACATGAAATAGTATCGAAATATTGGTAAAAATGAATATATTTACGTAATATCAAACTACATGAAAAACGTGAAAAAAGTCATTATTATACCAAATTTGAGGATTTTAACTTCGAATCATAGAGCGACGTTTCGTATTTTTTAGACCCTAGAAAAGACGTATAAAGATGTTGCTTCCAATACAAATTATAAAAATCAATGTGTTTTCATTAAAATTAACTAAAATAATCCTAATTTTCGGTTTATATTACCGATGGAAGATGTACACGTAAAGCCGTTCTAATCCGGCTGAAACGTCGATATATGCAATAAAAACAGAACTTCTCCCCTTTAAATATCTTACTCAGTATTTTAACGAGAAACATGTAGATGATTGAAAATGAAGTATATAAGGTTATTTTCTGATCAATTATGTGCTTGCTTAATTTTTCTCGTATATATAATGAAATAATAACAATAAACTAAAAATTCACAAAAACGTGGAAAAACGGCAAAATATTGCCAAATTCGATGATATTTTGTTTAAATCACATAAAGGAAATGGGGATGATAAACGTCAAAATATTGCTAAATTCGATGATTTTTAGTACAAAACAAAATGCAAGAAAACTTGCTTAAAAATGCAAAATTTGCGAAATTCTGAGATTTGAAGGCCCAATCACATATCGTGAGAAAACGTGAAGTAGTATCGAAATATTGGTAAAAACGAATATATATACGTAAAATCACACTACATGAATAACGTGAAAAAAGTCACTATATTACCATATTTGAGGATTTTAACTTCAAATCATAGAGCGAGGATTCGTAATATTTAGATCCAAGAAAAGACATACAAATCATAAAAATCAATGTGTTTTCATTAGAATTAACTAAAATGTTCCTGATTTTCCGTTTATATTACCGATGGAAGATGTACACGTAAAACCGCTCTAATCCGGCTGAAACGTCGATATATGCAATAAAAACAGAACTTCTCCCTTTTCCAATATCTTACTCAGTATTTTAACGAGAAACAAATAGTTGATTGAAAATGAAGTGTTTAAGGTTAATATCTAATCAATTATGTGTTTGCATCGTTTTTATCGTATATTTAATGAATTAATAGCAATAAACTGAAAATTCACACAAACGTCGAAAAACAGCAAAATATTGCCTAATTCGATGATATTTTGTTTATATCTCATGAAAGAAAAGGGGATGATAAACGTCAAAATATTGCTGAATTCGATGATTTTTAGTACGAAACAAAATGCAAAAAAACTTGCTTAAAATGCAATATTTTGCGAAAATCTGAGATTTAAAGGCCAAATCACATATCGTGATACTACATGAAATAGTATCGAAATATTGGTAAAAATTAATATATTTACGTAATATCAAACTACATGAAAAACGTGAAAAAAGTCATTATTAAGTCATTATAATGTGTTTTCATTAGAATTAACTAAAATGTTCCTGATTTTCCGTTTATATTACCGATGGAAGATGTACACGTAAAACCTCTCTAGTCCGGCTGACACGTCGATATATGCAATAAAAACAGAACTTCTCCCTTCTCCAATATCTTACTCAGTATTTTAACGAGAAACAAATAGTTGATTGAAAATGAAGTGTTTAAGGTTAATATCTAATCAATTATGTGTTTGCATCGTTTTTATCGTATATTTAATGAATTAATAGCAATAAACTGAAAATTCACACAAACGTGGAAAAACAGCAAAATATTGCCTTATTCGATGATATTTTGTTTATATCACATAAAGGAAAAGGGGATGATAAACGTCAAAATATTGCTGAATTCGATGATTTTTAGTACGAAACAAAATGCAAGAAAACTTGCTTAAAATGCAATATTATGCGAAAATCTGAGATATGAAAGCCAAATCACATATCGTGATACTACATGAAATAGTATCGAAATATTGGTAAAAATGAATATATTTACGTAATATCAAACTACATGAAAATCGTGAAAAAAGTCATTATTATGCCAAATTTGAGGATTTTAACTTCGAATCATAAAGCGACGTTTCGTATTTTTTAGACCCTGGAAAAGACGTATAAAGATGTTGCTTCCAATACAAATGATAAAAATCAATGTGTTTTCATTAATATTAACTAAAATAATCCTGATTTTCGGTTTATATTACCGATGGAAGATGTACACGTAAAACCATTCTAATCCGGCTGAAACGTCTATATATGCAATAAAAACAGAACTTCTCTCCTTTTAAATATCTTACTCAGTATTTTAACGAGAAACATATAGATGATTGAAAATGAAGTATTTAAGGTTATTTTCTGATCAATTATGTGCTTGCATAATTTTTCTCGTATATATAATGAAATAATAACAATAAACTAAAAATTCACAAAAACGTGGAAAAACGGCAAAATATTGCCTAATTCGATGATATTTTGTTTAAATCACATAAAGGAAAAGGGGATGATAAAGGTCAAAATATTGCTAAATTCGATGATTTTTAGTACAAAACAAAATGCAAGAAAACTTGCTTAAAAATGCAAAATTTGCGAAATTCTGAGATATGAAGGCCAAATCACATATCGTGAGAAAATATGAAGTAGTATCGAAATATTGGTAAAAACGAATATATATACGTAAAATCACACTACATGAAAAACGTGAAAAAAGTCACTATATTACCATATTTGAGGATTTTAACTTCAAATCATAGAGCGAGGATTCGTAATATTTAGATCCAAGAAAAGACATACAAATCATAAAAATCAATGTGTTTTCATTAGAATTAACTAAAATGTTCCTGATTTTCCGTTTATATTACCGATGGAAGATGTACACGTAAAACCGCTCTAATCCGGCTGAAACGTCGATATATGCAATAAAAACAGAACTTCTCCCTTTTCCAATATCTTACTCAGTATTTTAACGAGAAACAAATAGTTGATTGAAAATGAAGTGTTTAAGGTTAATATCTAATCAATTATGTGTTTGCATCGTTTTTATCGTATATTTAATGAATTAATAGCAATAAACTGAAAATTCACACAAACGTCGAAAAACAGCAAAATATTGCCTAATTCGATGATATTTTGTTTATATCTCATGAAAGAAAAGGGGATGATAAACGTCAAAATATTGCTGAATTCGATGATTTTTAGTACGAAACAAAATGCAAAAAAACTTGCTTAAAATGCAATATTTTGCGAAAATCTGAGATTTAAAGGCCAAATCACATATCGTGATACTACATGAAATAGTATCGAAATATTGGTAAAAATTAATATATTTACGTAATATCAAACTACATGAAAAACGTGAAAAAAGTCATTATTAAGTCATTATAATGTGTTTTCATTAGAATTAACTAAAATGTTCCTGATTTTCCGTTTATATTACCGATGGAAGATGTACACGTAAAACCTCTCTAGTCCGGCTGACACGTCGATATATGCAATAAAAACAGAACTTCTCCCTTCTCCAATATCTTACTCAGTATTTTAACGAGAAACAAATAGTTGATTGAAAATGAAGTGTTTAAGGTTAATATCTAATCAATTATGTGTTTGCATCGTTTTTATCGTATATTTAATGAATTAATAGCAATAAACTGAAAATTCACACAAACGTGGAAAAACAGCAAAATATTGCCTTATTCGATGATATTTTGTTTATATCACATAAAGGAAAAGGGGATGATAAACGTCAAAATATTGCTGAATTCGATGATTTTTAGTACGAAACAAAATGCAAGAAAACTTGCTTAAAATGCAATATTATGCGAAAATCTGAGATATGAAAGCCAAATCACATATCGTGATACTACATGAAATAGTATCGAAATATTGGTAAAAATGAATATATTTACGTAATACCAAACTACATGAAAATCGTGAAAAAAGTCATTATTATGCCAAATTTAAGGATTTTAACTTCGAATCATAAAGCGACGTTTCGTATTTTTTAGACCCTGGAAAAGACGTATAAAGATGTTGCTTCCAATACAAATGATAAAAATCAATGTGTTTTCATTAATATTAACTAAAATAATCCTGATTTTCGGTTTATATTACCGATGGAAGATGTACACGTAAAACCATTCTAATCCGGCTGAAACGTCTATATATGCAATAAAAACAGAACTTCTCTCCTTTTAAATATCTTACTCAGTATTTTAACGAGAAACATATAGATGATTGAAAATGAAGTATTTAAGGTTATTTTCTGATCAATTATGTGCTTGCATAATTTTTCTCGTATATATAATGAAATAATAACAATAAACTAAAAATTCACAAAAACGTGGAAAAACGGCAAAATATTGCCTAATTCGATGATATTTTGTTTAAATCACATAAAGGAAATGGGGATGATAAAGGTCAAAATATTGCTAAATTCGATGATTTTTAGTACAAAACAAAATGCAAGAAAACTTGCTTAAAAATGCAAAATTTGCGAAATTCTGAGATTTGAAGGCCAAATCACATATCGTGAGAAAACGTGAAGTAGTATCGAAATATTGGTAAAAACGAATATATATACGTAAAATTACACTACATGAATAACGTGAAAAAATTCACTTTATTACCATATTTGAGGATTTTAACTTCAAATCATAGAGCGAGGATTCGTATTATTTAAATCCAAGAAAAGACATACAAATGATAAAAATCAATGTGTTTTCATTAGAATTAACTAAAATGTTCCTGCTTTTCCGTTTATATTACCCATGGAAGATGTACACGTAAAACCGCTCTGATCCGGCTGAAACGTTGATATATGCAATAAAAACAGAACTTCTCCCTTTTCCAATATCTTACTCAGTATTTTAACGAGAAACAAATATTTGATTGAAAATGAAGTGTTTAAGGTTAATATCTAATCAATTATGTATTTGCGTCGTTTTTATCGTATATTTAATGAATTAATAGCAATAAACTGAAAATTCACACAAACGTGGAAAAACAGCAAAATATTGCCTAATTCGATGATATTTTGTTTATATCTCATGAAAGAAAAGGGGATGATAAACGTCAAAATATTGCTGAATTCGATGATTTTTAGTACGAAACAAAATGCAAAAAAACTTGCTTAAAATGCAATATTTTGCGAAAATCTGAGATTTGAAGGCCAAATCACATATCGTGATACTACATGAAATAGTATCGAAATATTGGTAAAAATTAATATATTTACGAAATATCAAACTACATGAAAAACGTGAAAAAAGTCATTATTAAGTCATTATAATGTGTTTTCATTAGAATTAACTAAAATGTTCCTGATTTTCCGTTTATATTACCGATGGAAGATGTACACGTAAAACCTCTCTAGTCCGGCTGACACGTCGAAATATGCAATAAAAACAGAACTTCTCCCTTCTCCAATATCTTACTCAGTATTTTAACGAGAAACAAATAGTTGATTGAAAATGAAGTGTTTAAGGTTAATATCTAATCAATTATGTGTTTGCATCATTTTTATCGTATATTTAATGAATAAATAGCAATAAACTGAAAATTCACACAAACGTGGAAAAACAGCAAAATATTGCCTAATTCGATGATATTTTGTTTATATCTCATGAAAGAAAAGGGGATGATACACGTCAAAATATTGCTGAATTCGATGATTTTTAAATATCTTACTCAGTATTTTAACGAGAAACATATAGATGATTGAAAATGAAGTATTTAAGGTTATTTTCTGATCAATTATGTGCTTGCATAATTTTTCTCGTATATATAATGAAATAATAACAATAAACTAAAAATTCACAAAAACGTGGAAAAACGGCAAAATATTGACTAATTCGATGATATTTTGTTTAAATCACATAAAGGAAAAGGGGATGATAAAGGTCAAAATATTGCTAACTTCGATGATTTTTAATACAAAACAAAATGCAAGAAAACTTGCTTAAAAATGCAAAATTTGCGAAATTCTGAGATATGAAGGCCAAATCACATATCGTGAGAAAATATGAAGTAGTATCGAAATATTGGTAAAAACGAATATATATACGTAAAATCACACTACATGAATAACGTGAAAAAAGTCACTATATTACCATATTTGAGGATTTTAACTTCAAATCATAGAGCGAGGATTCGTAATATTTAGATCCAAGAAAAGACATACAAATCATAAAAATCAATGTGTTTTCATTAGAATTAACTAAAATGTTCCTGATTTTCCGTTTATATTACCGATGGAAGATGTACACGTAAAGCCGTTCTAATCCGGCTGAAACGTCGATATATGCAATAAAAACAGAACTTCTCCTCTTTAAATATCTTACTCAGTATTTTAACGAGAAACATGTAGATGATTGAAAATGAAGTATATAAGGTTATTTTCTGATCAATTATGTGCTTGCATAATTTTTCTCGTATATATAATGAAATAATAACAATACACTAAAAATTCACAAAAACGTGGAAAAACGGCAAAATATTGCCTAATTCGATGATATTTTGTTTAAATCACATAAAGGAAATGGGGATGATAAACGTCAAAATATTGCTAAATTCGATGATTTTTAGTACAAAACAAAATGCAAGAAAACTTGCTTAAAAATGCAAAATTTGCGAAATTCTGAGATTTGAAGGCCAAATCACATATCGTGATAAAACGTGACGTAGTATCGAAATATTGGTAAAAACGAATATATATACGTAAAATCACACTACATGAATAACGTGAAAAAAGTCACTATATTACCATATTTGAGGATTTTAACTTCAAATCATAGAGCGAGGATTCGTATTATTTAGATCCAAGAAAAGACATACAAATCATAAAAATCAATGTGTTTTCATTAGAATTAACTAAAATGTTCCTGATTTTCCGTTTATATTACCGATGGAAGATGTACACGTAAAACCGCTCTAATCCGGCTGAAACGTCGATATATGCAATAAAAACAGAACTTCTCCCTTTTCCAATATCTTACTCAGTATTTTAACATGAAACAAATAGTTGATTGAAAATGAAGTGCTTAAGATTAATATCTAGTCAATTATGTATTTGCATCGTTTTTATCGTATATTTAATGAATTAATAGCAATAAACTGAAAATTCACACAAACGTGGAAAAACAGCAAAATATTGCCTAATTCGATGATATTTTGTTTATATCTCATGAAAGAAAAGGGCATGATAAACATCAAAATATTGCTGAATTCGATGATTTTTAGTACGAAACAAAATGCAAAAAAACTTGCTTAAAATGCAATATTTTGCGAAAATCTGAGATTTGAAGGCCAAATCACATATCGTGATACTACATGAAATAGTATCGAAATATTGGTAAAAATTAATATATTTACGTAATATCAAACTACATGAAAAACGTGAAAAAAGTCATTATTAAGTCATTATAATGTGTTTTCATTAGAATTAACTAATTTGTTCCTGATTTTCCGTTTATATTACCGATGGAAGATGTACACGTAAAACCTCTCTAGTCCGGCTGACACGTCGATATATGCAATAAAAACAGAACTTCTCCCTTCTCCAATATCTTACTCTGTATTTTAACGAGAAACAAATAGTTGATTGAAAATGAAGTGTTTAAGGTTAATATCTAATCAATTATGTGTTTGCATCATTTTTATCGTATATTTAATGAATAAATAGCAATAAACTGAAAATTCACACAAACGTGGAAAAACAGCAAAATATTGCCTAATTCGATGATATTTTGTTTATATCTCATGAAAGAAAAGGGGATGATACACGTCAAAATATTGCTGAATTCGATGATTTTTAAATATCTTACTCAGTATTTTAACGAGAAACATATAGATGATTGAAAATGAAGTATTTAAGGTTATTTTCTGATCAATTATGTGCTTGCATAATTTTTCTCGTATATATAATGAAATAATAACAATAAACTAAAAATTCACAAAAACGTGGAAAAACGGGAAAATATTGCCTAATTCGATGATATTTTGTTTAAATCACATAAAGGAAAAGGGGATGATAAAGGTCAAAATATTGCTAAATTCGATGATTTTTAGTACAAAACAAAATGCAAGAAAACTTGCTTATAAATGCAAAATTTGCGAAATTCTGAGATATGAAGGCCAAATCACATATCGTGAGAAAATATGAAGTAGTATCGAAATATTGGTAAAAACGAATATATATACGTAAAATCACACTACATGAATAACGTGAAAAAAGTCACTATATTACCATATTTGAGGATTTTAACTTCAAATCATAGAGCGAGGATTCGTAATATTTAGATCCAAGAAAAGACATACAAATCATAAAAATCAATGTGTTTTCATTAGAATTAACTAAAATGTTCCTGATTTTTCGTTTATATTACCGATGGAAGATGTACACGTAAAACCGCTCTAATCCGGCTGAAACGTCGATATATGCAATAAAAACAGAACTTCTCCCTTTTCCAATATCTTACTCAGTATTTTAACGAGACACAAATAGTTGATTGAAAATGAAGTGTTTAAGGTTAATATCTAATCAATTATGTGTTTGCATCGTTTTTATCGTATATTTAATGAATTAATAGCAATAAACTGAAAATTCACACAAACGTGGAAAAAGAGCAAAATATTGCCTAATTCGATGATATTTTGTTTATATCTCATGAAAGAAAAGGGGATGATAAACGTCAAAATATTGCTGAATTCGATGATTTTTAGTACGAAACAAAATGCAAAAAAACTTGCTTAAAATGCAATATTTTGCGAAAATCTGAGATTTAAAGGCCAAATCACATATCGTGATACTACATGAAATAGTATCGAAATATTGGTAAAAATTAATATATTTACGTAATATCAAACTACATGAAAAACGTGAAAAAAGTCATTATTAAGTCATTATAATGTGTTTTCATTAGAATTAACTAAAATGTTCCTGATTTTCCGTTTATATTACCGATGGAAGATGGACACGTAAAACCTCTCTAGTCCGGCTGACACGTCGATATATGCAATAAAAACAGAACTTCTCCCTTCTCCAATATCTTACTCAGTATTTTAACGAGAAACAAATAGTTGATTGAAAATGAAGTGTTTAAGGTTAATATCTAATCAATTATGTGTTTGCATCGTTTTTATCGTATATTTAATGAATTAATAGCAATAAACTGAAAATTCACACAAACGTGGAAAAACAGCAAAATATTGCCTTATTCGATGATATTTTGTTTATATCACATAAAGGAAAAGGGGATGATAAACGTCAAAATATTGCTGAATTCGATGATTTTTAGTACGAAACAAAATGCAAGAAACCTTGCTTAAAATGCAATATGATGCGAAAATCTGAGATATGAAAGCCAAATCACATATCATGATACGACATGAAATAGTATCGAAATATTGGTAAAAATGAATATATTTACGTAATATCAAACTACATGAAAATCGTGAAAAAAGTCATTATTATGCCAAATTTGAGGATTTTAACTTCGAATCATAAAGCGACGTTTCGTATTTTTTAGACCCTGGAAAAGATGTATAAAGATGTTGCTTCCAATACAAATGATAAAAATCAATGTGTTTTCATTAATATTAACTAAAATAATCCTGATTTTCGGTTTATATTACCGATGGAAGATGTACACGTAAAACCATTCTATCCGGCTGAAACGTCTATATATGCAATAAAAACAGAACTTCTCTCCTTTTAAATATCTTACTCAGTATTTTAACGAGAAACATATAGATGATTGAAAATGAAGTATTTAAGGTTATTTTCTGATCAATTATGTGCTTGCATAATTTTTCTCGTATATAAAATGAAATAATAACAATAAACTAAAAATTCACAAAAACGTGGAAAAACGGCAAAATATTGCCTAATTCGATGATATTTTATTTAAATCACATAAAGGAAATGGAGATGATAAAGGTCAAAATATTGCTAAATTCGATGATTTTTAGTACAAAACAAAATGCAAGAAAACTTGCTTAAAAATGCAAAATTTGCGAAATTCTGAGATTTGAAGGCCAAATCACATATCGTGAGAAAACGTGAAGTAGTATCGAAATATTGGTAAAAACGAATATATATACGTAAAATTACACTACATGAATAACGTGAAAAAATTCACTTTATTACCATATTTGAGGATTTTAACTTCAAATCATAGAGCGAGGATTCGTATTATTTAGATCCAAGAAAAGACATACAAATGATAAAAATCAATGTGTTTTCATTAGAATTAACTAAAATGTTCCTGATTTTCCGTTTATATTACCCATGGAAGATGTACACGTAAAACCGCTCTGATCCGGCTGAAACGTCGATATATGCAATAAAAACAGAACTTCTCCCTTTTCCAATATCTTACTCAGTATTTTAACGAGAAACAAATATTTGATTGAAAATGAAGTGTTTAAGGTTAATATCTAATCAATTATGTATTTGCATCGTTTTTATCGTATATTTAATGAATTAATAGCAATAAACTGAAAATTCACACAAACGTGGAAAAACAGCAAAATATTGCATAATTCGATGATATTTTGTTTATATCACATAAAGGAAAAGGAGATGATAAACGTCAAAATATTGCTGAATTCGATGATTTTTATTACGAAACAAAATGCAAGAAAACTTGCTTAAAATGCAATATTATGCGAAAATCTGAGATATGAAATCCAAATCACATATCGTGATACTACATGAAATAGTATCGAAATATTGGTAAAAATGAATATATTTACGTAATATCAAACTACATGAAAAACGTGAAAAAAGTCATTATTATACCAAATTTGAGGATTTTAACTTCGAATCATAGAGCGACGTTTCGTATTTTTTAGACCCTAGAAAAGACGTATAAAGATGTTGCTTCCAATACAAATTATAAAAATCAATGTGTTTTCATTAAAATTAACTAAAATAATCCTAATTTTCGGTTTATATTACCGATGGAAGATGTACACGTAAAGCCGTTCTAATCCGGCTGAAACGTCGATATATGCAATAAAAACAGAACTTCTCCCCTTTAAATATCTTACTCAGTATTTTAACGAGAAACATGTAGATGATTGAAAATGAAGTATATAAGGTTATTTTCTGATCAATTATGTGCTTGCATAATTTTTCTCGTATATATAATGAAATAATAACAATAAACTAAAAATTCACAAAAACGTGGAAAAACGGCAAAATATTGCCGAATTCGATGATATTTTGTTTAAATCACATAAAGGAAATGGGGATGATAAACGTCAAAATATTGCTAAATTCGATGATTTTTAGTACAAAACAAAATGCAAGAAAACTTGCTTAAAAATGCAAAATTTGCGAAATTCTGAGATTTGAAGGCCAAATCACATATCGTGAGAAAACGTGAAGTAGTATCGAAATATTCGTAAAAACGAATATATATACGTAAAATCACACTACATGAATAACGTGAAAAAAGTCACTATATTACCATATTTGAGGATTTTAACTTCAAATCAAAGAGCGAGGATTCGTATTATTTAGATCCAAGAAAAGACATACAAATCATAAAAATCAATGTGTTTTCATTAGAATTAACTAAAATGTTCTTGATTTTCCGTTTATATTACCGATGGAAGATGTACACGTAAAACCGCTCTAATCCGGCTGAAACGTCGATATATGCAATAAAAACAGAACTTCTCCCTTTTCCAATATCTTACTCAGTATTTTCACATGAAACAAATAGTTGATTGAAAATGAAGTGCTTAAGATTAATATCTAATCAATTATGTATTTGCATCGTTTTTATCGTATATTTAATGAATTAATAGCAATAAACTGAAAATTCACACAAACGTGGAAAAACAGCAAAATATTGCCTAATTCGATGATATTTTGTTTATATCTCATGAAAGAAAAGGGGATGATAAACGTCAAAATATTGCTGAATTCGATGATTTTTAGTACGAAACAAAATGCAAAAAAACTTGCTTAAAATGCAATATTTTGCAAAAATCTGAGATTTAAAGGCCAAATCACATATCGTGATACTACATGAAATAGTATCGAAATATTGGTAAAAATTAATATATTTACGTAATATCAAACTACATGAAAAACGTGAAAAAAGTCATTATTAAGTCATTATAATGTGTTTTCATTAGAATTAACTAAAATGTTCCTGATTTTCCGTTTATATTACCGATGGAAGATGTACACGTAAAACCTCTCTAGTCCGGCTGACACGTCGATATATGCAATAAAAACAGAACTTCTCCCTTCTCCAATATCTTACTCAGTATTTTAACGAGAAACAAATAGTTGATTGAAAATGAAGTGTTTAAGGTTAATATCTAATCAATTATGTGTTTGCATCGTTTTTATCGTATATTTAATGAATTAATAGCAATAAACTGAAAATTCACACAAACGTGGAAAAACAGCAAAATATTGCATAATTTGATGATATTTTGTTTATATCACATAAAGGAAAAGGGGATGATAAACGTCAAAATATTGCTGAATTCGATGATTTTTATTACGAAACAAAATGCAAGAAAACTTGCTTAAAATGCAATATTATGCGAAAATCTGAGATATGAAAGCCAAATCACATATCGTGATACTACATGAAATAGTATCGAAATATTGGTAAAAATGAATATATTTACGTAATATCAAACTACATGAAAAACGTGAAAAAAGTTATTATTATACCAAATTTGAGGATTTTAACTTCGAATCATAGAGCGACGTTTCGTATTTTTTAGACCCTAGAAAAGACGTATAAAGATGTTGCTTCCAATACAAATTATAAAAATCAATGTGTTTTCATTAAAATTAACTAAAATAATCCTAATTTTCGGTTTATATTACCGATGGAAGATGTACACGTAAAGCCGTTCTAATCCGGCTGAAACGTCGATATATGCAATAAAAACAGAACTTCTCCCCTTTAAATATCTTACTCAGTATTTTAACGAGAAACATGTAGATGATTGAAAATGAAGTATATAAGGTTATTTTCTGATCAATTATGTGCTTGCTTAATTTTTCTCGTATATATAATGAAATAATAACAATAAACTAAAAATTCACAAAAACGTGGAAAAACGGCAAAATATTGCCTAATTCGATGATATTTTGTTTAAATCACATAAATTAAATGGGGATGATAAACGTCAAAATATTGCTAAATTCGATGATTTTTAGTACAAAACAAAATGCAAGAAAACTTGCTTAAAAATGCAAAATTTGCGAAATTCTGAGATTTGAAGGCCAAATCACATATCGTGAGAAAACGTGAAGTAGTATCGAAATATTGGTAAAAACGAATATATATACGTAAAATCACACTACATGAATAACGTGAAAAAAGTCACTATATTACCATATTTGAGGATTTTAACTTCAAATCATAGAGCGAGGATTCGTATTATTTAGATCCAAGAAAAGACATACAAATCATAAAAATCAATGTGTTTTCATTAGAATTAACTAAAATGTTCCTGATTTTCCGTTTATATTACCCATGGAAGATGTACACGTAAAACCGCTCTGATCCGGCTGAAACGTCGATATATGCAATAAAAACAGAACTTCTCCCTTTTCCAATATCTTACTCAGTATTTTAACGAGAAACAAATATTTGATTGAAAATGAAGTGTTTAAGGTTAATATCTAATCAATTATGTATTTGCATCGTTTTTATCGTATATTTAATGAATTAATAGCAATAAACTGAAAATTCACACAAACGTGGAAAAACAGCAAAATATTGCCTAATTCGATGATATTTTGTTTATATCACATAAAGGAAAAGGGGATGATAAACGTCAAAATATTGCTGAATTCGATGATTTTTAGTACGAAACAAAATGCAAGAAAACTTGCTTAAAATGCAATATTATGCGAAAATCTGAGATATGAAAGCCAAATCACATATCGTGATACTACATGAAATAGTATCGAAATATTGGTAAAAATGAATATATTTACGTAATATCAAACTACATGAAAATCGTGAAAAAAGTCATTATTATGCCAAATTTGAGGATTTTAACTTCGAATCATAAAGCAACGTTTCGTATTTTTTAGACCCTGGAAAAGACGTATAAAGATGTTGCTTCCAATACAAATGATAAAAATCAATGTGTTTTCATTAATATTAACTAAAATAATCCTGATATTCGGTTTATATTACCGATGGAAGATGTACACGTAAAACCATTCTAATCCGGCTGAAACGTCTATATATGCAATAAAAACAGAACTTCTCTCCTTTTAAATATCTTACTCAGTATTTTAACGAGAAACATATAGATGATTGAAAATGAAGTATTTAAGGTTATTTTCTGATCAATTATGTGCTTGCATAATTTTTCTCGTATATATAATGAAATAATAACAATAAACTAAAAATTCACAAAAACGTGGAAAAACGGCAAAATATTGCCTAATTCGATGATATTTTATTTAAATCACATAAAGGAAATGGGGATGATAAAGGTCAAAATATTGGTAAATTCGATGATTTTTAGTACAAAACAAAATGCAAGAAAACTTGCTTAAAAATGCAAAATTTGCGAAATTCTGAGATTTGAAGGCCAAATCACATATCGTGAGAAAACGTGAAGTAGTATCGAAATATTGGTAAAAACGAATATATATACGTAAAATTACACTACATGAATAACGTGAAAAAATTCACTTTATTACCATATTTTAGGATTTTAACTTCAAATCATAGAGCGAGGATTCGTATTATTTAGATCCAAGAAAAGACATACAAATGATAAAAATCAATGTGTTTTCATTAGAATTAACTAAAATGTTCCTGATTTTCCGTTTATATTACCCATGGAAGATGTACACGTAAAACCGCTCTGATCCGGCTGAAACGTCGATATATGCAATAAAAACAGAACTTCTCCCTTTTCCAATATCTTACTCAGTATTTTAACGAGAAACAAATATTTGATTGAAAATGAAGTGTTTAAGGTTAATATCTAATCAATTATGTATTTGCATCGTTTTTATCGTATATTTAATGAATTAATAGCAATAAACTGAAAATTCACACAAACGTGGAAAAACAGCAAAATATTGCATAATTCGATGATATTTTGTTTATATCACATAAAGGAAAAGGAGATGATAAACGTCAAAATATTGCTGAATTCGATGATTTTTACTACGAAACAAAATGCAAGAAAACTTGCTTAAAATGCAATATTATGCGAAAATCTGAGATATGAAAGCCAAATCACATATCGTGATACTACATGAAATAGTATCGAAATATTGGTAAAAATGAATATATTTACGTAATATCAAACTACATGAAAAACGTGAAAAAAGTCATTATTATACCAAATTTGAGGATTTTAACTTCGAATCATAGAGCGACGTTTCGTATTTTTTAGACCCTAGAAAAGATGTATAAAGATGTTGCTTCCAATACAAATTATAAAAATCAATGTGTTTTCATTAAAATTAACTAAAATAATCCTAATTTTCGGTTTATATTACCGATGGAAGATGTACACGTAAAGCCGTTCTAATCCGGCTGAAACGTCGATATATGCAATAAAAACAGAACTTCTCCCCTTTAAATATCTTACTCAGTATTTTAACGAGAAACATGTAGATGATTGAAAATGAAGTATATAAGGTTATTTTCTGATCAATTATGTGCTTGCATAATTTTTCTCGTATATATAATGAAATAATAACAATAAACAAAAAATTCACAAAAACGTGGAAAAACGGCAAAATATTGCCGAATTCGATGATATTTTGTTTAAATCACATAAAGGAAATGGGGATGATAAACGTCAAAATATTGCTAAATTCGATGATTTTTAGTACAAAACAAAATGCAAGAAAACTTGCTTAAAAATGCAAAATTTGCGAAATTCTGAGATTTGAAGGCCAAATCACATATCGTGAGAAAACGTGAAGTAGTATCGAAATATTGGTAAAAACGAATATATATACGTAAAATCACACTACATGAATAACGTGAAAAAAAGTCACTATATTACCATATTTGAGGATTTTAACTTCAAATCATAGAGCGAGGATTCGTATTATTTAGATCCAAGAAAAGACATACAAATCATAAAAATCAATGTGTTTTCATTAGAATTAACTAAAATGTTCTTGATTTTCCGTTTATATTACCGATGGAAGATGTACACGTAAAACCGCTCTAATCCGGCTGAAACGTCGATTTATGCAATAAAAACAGAACTTCTCCCTTTTCCAATATCTTACTCAGTATTTTCACATGAAACAAATATTTGATTGAAAATGAAGTGCTTAAGATTAATATCTAATCAATTATGTATTTGCATCGTTTTTATCGTATATTTAATGAATTAATAGCAATATACTGAAAATTCACACAAACGTGGAAAAACAGCAAAATATTGCCTAATTCGATGATATTTTGTTTATATCTCATGAAAGAAAAGGGGATGATAAACGTCAAAATATTGCTGAATTCGATGATTTTTAGTACGAAACAAAATGCAAAAAAACTTGCTTAAAATGCAATATTTTGCGAAAATCTGAGATTTGAAGGCCAAATCACATATCGTGATACTACATGAAATAGTATCGATATATTGGTAAAAATTAATATATTTACGTAATATCAAACTACATGAAAAACGTGAAAAAAGTCATTATTAAGTCATTATAATGTGTTTTCATTAGAATTAACTAAAATGTTCCTGATTTTCCGTTTATATTACCGATGGAAGATGTACACGTAAAACCTCTCTAGTCCGGCTGACACGTCGATATATGCAATAAAAACAGAACTTCTCCCTTCTCCAATATCTTACTCAGTATTTTAACGAGAAACAAATAGTTGATTGAAAATGAAGTGTTTAGGGTTAATATCTAATCAATTATGTGTTTGCATCATTTTTATCGTATATTTAATGAATAAATAGCAATAAACTGAAAATTCACACAAACGTGGAAAAACAGCAAAATATTGCCTAATTCGATGATATTTTGTTTATATCTCATGAAAGAAAAGGGGATGATACACGTCAAAATATTGCTGAATTCGATGATTTTTAAATATCTTACTCAGTATTTTAACGAGAAACATATAGATGATTGAAAATGAAGTATTTAAGGTTATTTTCTGATCAATTATGTGCTTGCATAATTTTTCTCGTATATATAATGAAATAATAACAATAAACTAAAAATTCACAAAAACGTGGAAAAACGGCAAAATATTGCCTAATTCGATGATATTTTGTTTAAATCACATAAAGGAAAAGGGGATGATAAAGGTCAAAATATTGCTAAATTCGATGATTTTTAGTACAAAACAAAATGCAAGAAAACTTGCTTATAAATGCAAAATTTGCGAAATTCTGAGATATGAAGGCCAAATCACATATCGTGAGAAAATATGAAGTAGTATCGAAATATTGGTAAAAACGAATATAAATACGTAAAATCACACTACATGAATAACGTGAAAAAAGTCACTATATTACCATATTTGAGGATTTTAACTTCAAATCATAGAGCGAGGATTCGTAATATTTAGATCCAAGAAAAGACATACAAATCATAAAAATCAATGTGTTTTCATTAGAATTAACTAAAATGTTCCTGATTTTCCGTTTATATTACCGATGGAAGATGTACACGTAAAACCGCTCTAATCCGGCTGAAACGTCGATATATGCAATAAAAACAGAACTTCTCCCTTTTCCAATATCTTACTCAGTATTTTAACGAGACACAAATAGTTGATTGAAAATGAAGTGTTTAAGGTTAATATCTAATCAATAATGTGTTTGCATCGTTTTTATCGTATATTTAATGAATTAATAGCAATAAACTGAAAATTCACACAAACGTGGAAAAACAGCAAAATATTGCCTAATTCGATGATATTTTGTTTATATCTCATGAAAGAAAAGGGGATGATAAACGTCAAAATATTGCTGAATTCGATGATTTTTAGTACGAAACAAAATGCAAAAAAAACTTGCTTAAAATGCAATATTTTGCGAAAATCTGAGATTAAAAGGCCAAATCACATATCGTGATACTACATGAAATAGTATCGAAATATTGGTAAAAATTAATATATTTACGTAATATCAAACTACATGAAAAACGTGAAAAAAGTCATTATTAAGTCATTATAATGTGTTTTCATTAGAATTAACTAAAATGTTCCTGATTTTCCGTTTATATTACCGATGGAAGATGTACACGTAAAACCTCTCTAGTCCGGCTGACACGTCGGTATATGCAATAAAAACAGAACTTCTCCCTTCTCTAATATCTTACTCAGTATTTTCACGAGAAACAAATATTTGATTGAAAATGAAGTGTTTAAGGTTAATATCTAATCAATTATGTATTTGCGTCGTTTTTATCGTATATTTAATGAATTAATAGCAATAAACTGAAAATTCACACAAACGTGGAAAAACAGCAAAATATTGCATAATTTGATGATATTTTGTTTATATCACATAAAGGAAAAGGGGATGATAAACGTCAAAATATTGCTGAATTCGATGATTTTTATTACGAAACAAAATGCAAGAAAACTTGCTTAAAATGCAATATTATGCGAAAATCTGAGATATGAAAGCCAAATCACATATCGTGATACTACATGAAATAGTATCGAAATATTGGTAAAAATGAATATATTTACGTAATATCAAACTACATGAAAAACGTGAAAAAAGTCATTATTATACCAAATTTGAGGATTTTAACTTCGAATCATAGAGCGACGTTTCGTATTTTTTAGACCCTAGAAAAGACGTATAAAGATGTTGCTTCCAATACAAATTATAAAAATCAATGTGTTTTCATTAAAATTAACTAAAATAATCCTAATTTTCGGTTTATATTACCGATGGAAGATGTACACGTAAAGCCGTTCTAATCCGGCTGAAACGTCGATATATGCAATAAAAACAGAACTTCTCCCCTTTAAATATCTTACTCAGTATTTTAACGAGAAACATGTAGATGATTGAAAATGAAGTATATAAGGTTATTTTCTGATCAATTATGTGCTTGCTTAATTTTTCTCGTATATATAATGAAATAATAACAATAAACTAAAAATTCACAAAAACGTGGAAAAACGGCAAAATATTGCCAAATTCGATGATATTTTGTTTAAATCACATAAAGGAAATGGGGATGATAAACGTCAAAATATTGCTAAATTCGATGATTTTTAGTACAAAACAAAATGCAAGAAAACTTGCTTAAAAATGCAAAATTTGCGAAATTCTGAGATTTGAAGGCCCAATCACATATCGTGAGAAAACGTGAAGTAGTATCGAAATATTGGTAAAAACGAATATATATACGTAAAATCACACTACATGAATAACGTGAAAAAAGTCACTATATTACCATATTTGAGGATTTTAACTTCAAATCATAGAGCGAGGATTCGTATTATTTAGATCCAAGAAAAGACATACAAATCATAAAAATCAATGTGTTTTCATTAGAATTAACTAAAATGTTCCTGATTTTCCGTTTATATTACCGATGGAAGATGTACACGTAAAACCGCTCTAATCCGGCTGAAACGTCGATATATGCAATAAAAACAGAACTTCTCCCTTTTCCAATATCTTACTCAGTATTTTAACATGAAACAAATAGTTGATTGAAAATGAAGTGCTTAAGATTAATATCTAATCAATTATGTATTTGCATCGTTTTTATCGTATATTTAATGAATTAATAGCAATAAACTGAAAATTCACACAAACGTGGAAAAACAGCAAAATATTGCCTAATTCGATGATATTTTGTTTATATCTCATGAAAGAAAAGGGGATGATAAACGTCAAAATATTGCTGAATTCGATGATTTTTAGTACGAAACAAAATGCAAAAAAACTTGCTTAAAATGCAATATTTTGCGAAAATCTGAGATTTGAAGGCCAAATCACATATCGTGATACTACATGAAATAGTATCGAAATATTGGTAAAAATTAATATATTTACGTAATATCAAACTACATGAAAAACGTGAAAAAAATCATTATTAAGTCATTATAATGTGTTTTCATTAGAATTAACTAAAATGTTCCTGATTTTCCGTTTATATTACCGATGGAAGATGTACACGTAAAACCTCTCTAGTCCGGCTGACACGTCGAAATATGCAATAAAAACAGAACTTCTCCCTTCTCCAATATCTTACTCAGTATTTTAACGAGAAACAAATAGTTGATTGAAAATGAAGTGTTTAAGGTTAATATCTAATCAATTATGTGTTTGCATCATTTTTATCGTATATTTAATGAATAAATAGCAATAAATTGAAAATTCACACAAACGTGGAAAAACAGCAAAATATTGCCTAATTCGATGATATTTTGTTTATATCTCATGAAAGAAAAGGGGATAATACACGTCAAAATATTGCTGAATTCGATGATTTTTAAATATCTTACTCAGTATTTTAACGAGAAACATATAGATGATTGAAAATGAAGTATTTAAGGTTATTTTCTGATCAATTATGTGCTTGCATAATTTTTCTCGTATATATAATGAAATAATAACAATAAACTAAAAATTCACAAAAACGTGGAAAAACGGCAAAATATTGCCTAATTCGATGATATTTTGTTTAAATCACATAAAGGAAAAGGGGATGATAAAGGTCAAAATATTGCTAAATTCGATGATTTTTAGTACAAAACAAAATGCAAGAAAACTTGCTTAAAAATGCAAAATTTGCGAAATTCTGAGATATGAAGGCCAAATCACATATCGTGAGAAAATATGAAGTAGTATCGAAATATTGGTAAAAACGAATATATATACGTAAAATCACACTACATGAATAACGTGAAAAAAGTCACTATATTACCATATTTGAGGATTTTAACTTCAAATCATAGAGCGAGGATTCGTAATATTTAGATCCAAGAAAAGACATACAAATCATAAAAATCAATGTGTTTTCATTAGAATTAACTAAAATGTTCCTGATTTTCCGTTTATATTACCGATGGAAGATGTACACGTAAAACCGCTCTAATCCGGCTGAAACGTCGATATATGCAATAAAAACAGAACTTCTCCCTTTTCCAATATCTTACTCAGTATTTTAACGAGAAACAAATAGTTGATTGAAAATGAAGTGTTTAAGGTTAATATCTAATCAATTATGTGTTTGCATCGTTTTTATCGTATATTTAATGAATTAATAGCAATAAACTGAAAATTCACACAAACGTCGAAAAACAGCAAAATATTGCCTAATTCGATGATATTTTGTTTATATCTCATGAAAGAAAAGGGGATGATAAACGTCAAAATATTGCTGAATTCGATGATTTTTAGTACGAAACAAAATGCAAAAAAACTTGCTTAAAATGCAATATTTTGCGAAAATCTGAGATTTGAAGGCCAAATCACATATCGTGATACTACATGAAATAGTATCGAAATATTGGTAAAAATTAATATATTTACGTAATATCAAACTACATGAAAAACGTGAAAAAAATCATTATTAAGTCATTATAATGTGTTTTCATTAGAATTAACTAAAATGTTCCTGATTTTCCGTTTATATTACCGATGGAAGATGTACACGTAAAACCTCTCTAGTCCGGCTGACACGTCGAAATATGCAATAAAAACAGAACTTCTCCCTTCTCCAATATCTTACTCAGTATTTTAACGAGAAACAAATAGTTGATTGAAAATGAAGTGTTTAAGGTTAATATCTAATCAATTATGTGTTTGCATCATTTTTATCGTATATTTAATGAATAAATAGCAATAAATTGAAAATTCACACAAACGTGGAAAAACAGCAAAATATTGCCTAATTCGATGATATTTTGTTTATATCTCATGAAAGAAAAGGGGATAATACACGTCAAAATATTGCTGAATTCGATGATTTTTAAATATCTTACTCAGTATTTTAACGAGAAACATATAGATGATTGAAAATGAAGTATTTAAGGTTATTTTCTGATCAATTATGTGCTTGCATAATTTTTCTCGTATATATAATGAAATAATAACAATAAACTAAAAATTCACAAAAACGTGGAAAAACGGCAAAATATTGCCTAATTCGATGATATTTTGTTTAAATCACATAAAGGAAAAGGGGATGATAAAGGTCAAAATATTGCTAAATTCGATGATTTTTAGTACAAAACAAAATGCAAGAAAACTTGCTTAAAAATGCAAAATTTGCGAAATTCTGAGATATGAAGGCCAAATCACATATCGTGAGAAAATATGAAGTAGTATCGAAATATTGGTAAAAACGAATATATATACGTAAAATCACACTACATGAATAACGTGAAAAAAGTCACTATATTACCATATTTGAGGATTTTAACTTCAAATCATAGAGCGAGGATTCGTAATATTTAGATCCAAGAAAAGACATACAAATCATAAAAATCAATGTGTTTTCATTAGAATTAACTAAAATGTTCCTGATTTTCCGTTTATATTACCGATGGAAGATGTACACGTAAAACCGCTCTAATCCGGCTGAAACGTCGATATATGCAATAAAAACAGAACTTCTCCCTTTTCCAATATCTTACTCAGTATTTTAACGAGAAACAAATAGTTGATTGAAAATGAAGTGTTTAAGGTTAATATCTAATCAATTATGTGTTTGCATCGTTTTTATCGTATATTTAATGAATTAATAGCAATAAACTGAAAATTCACACAAACGTCGAAAAACAGCAAAATATTGCCTAATTCGATGATATTTTGTTTATATCTCATGAAAGAAAAGGGGATGATAAACGTCAAAATATTGCTGAATTCGATGATTTTTAGTACGAAACAAAATGCAAAAAAACTTGCTTAAAATGCAATATTTTGCGAAAATCTGAGATTTAAAGGCCAAATCACATATCGTGATACTACATGAAATAGTATCGAAATATTGGTAAAAATTAATATATTTACGTAATATCAAACTACATGAAAAACGTGAAAAAAGTCATTATTAAGTCATTATAATGTGTTTTCATTAGAATTAACTAAAATGTTCCTGATTTTCCGTTTATATTACCGATGGAAGATGTACACGTAAAACCTCTCTAGTCCGGCTGACACGTCGATATATGCAATAAAAACAGAACTTCTCCCTTCTCCAATATCTTACTCAGTATTTTAACGAGAAACAAATAGTTGATTGAAAATGAAGTGTTTAAGGTTAATATCTAATCAATTATGTGTTTGCATCGTTTTTATCGTATATTTAATGAATTAATAGCAATAAACTGAAAATTCACACAAACGTGGAAAAACAGCAAAATATTGCCTTATTCGATGATATTTTGTTTATATCACATAAAGGAAAAGGGGATGATAAACGTCAAAATATTGCTGAATTCGATGATTTTTAGTACGAAACAAAATGCAAGAAAACTTGCTTAAAATGCAATATTATGCGAAAATCTGAGATATGAAAGCCAAATCACATATCGTGATACTACATGAAATAGTATCGAAATATTGGTAAAAATGAATATATTTACGTAATATCAAACTACATGAAAATCGTGAAAAAAGTCATTATTATGCCAAATTTGAGGATTTTAACTTCGAATCATAAAGCGACGTTTCGTATTTTTTAGACCCTGGAAAAGACGTATAAAGATGTTGCTTCCAATACAAATGATAAAAATCAATGTGTTTTCATTAATATTAACTAAAATAATCCTGATTTTCGGTTTATATTACCGATGGAAGATGTACACGTAAAACCATTCTAATCCGGCTGAAACGTCTATATATGCAATAAAAACAGAACTTCTCTCCTTTTAAATATCTTACTCAGTATTTTAACGAGAAACATATAGATGATTGAAAATGAAGTATTTAAGGTTATTTTCTGATCAATTATGTGCTTGCATAATTTTTCTCGTATATATAATGAAATAATAACAATAAACTAAAAATTCACAAAAACGTGGAAAAACGGCAAAATATTGCCTAATTCGATGATATTTTGTTTAAATCACATAAAGGAAAAGGGGATGATAAAGGTCAAAATATTGCTAAATTCGATGATTTTTAGTACAAAACAAAATGCAAGAAAACTTGCTTAAAAATGCAAAATTTGCGAAATTCTGAGATATGAAGGCCAAATCACATATCGTGAGAAAATATGAAGTAGTATCGAAATATTGGTAAAAACGAATATATATACGTAAAATCACACTACATGAAAAACGTGAAAAAAGTCACTATATTACCATATTTGAGGATTTTAACTTCAAATCATAGAGCGAGGATTCGTAATATTTAGATCCAAGAAAAGACATACAAATCATAAAAATCAATGTGTTTTCATTAGAATTAACTAAAATGTTCCTGATTTTCCGTTTATATTACCGATGGAAGATGTACACGTAAAACCGCTCTAATCCGGCTGAAACGTCGATATATGCAATAAAAACAGAACTTCTCCCTTTTCCAATATCTTACTCAGTATTTTAACGAGAAACAAATAGTTGATTGAAAATGAAGTGTTTAAGGTTAATATCTAATCAATTATGTGTTTGCATCGTTTTTATCGTATATTTAATGAATTAATAGCAATAAACTGAAAATTCACACAAACGTCGAAAAACAGCAAAATATTGCCTAATTCGATGATATTTTGTTTATATCTCATGAAAGAAAAGGGGATGATAAACGTCAAAATATTGCTGAATTCGATGATTTTTAGTACGAAACAAAATGCAAAAAAACTTGCTTAAAATGCAATATTTTGCGAAAATCTGAGATTTAAAGGCCAAATCACATATCGTGATACTACATGAAATAGTATCGAAATATTGGTAAAAATTAATATATTTACGTAATATCAAACTACATGAAAAACGTGAAAAAAGTCATTATTAAGTCATTATAATGTGTTTTCATTAGAATTAACTAAAATGTTCCTGATTTTCCGTTTATATTACCGATGGAAGATGTACACGTAAAACCTCTCTAGTCCGGCTGACACGTCGATATATGCAATAAAAACAGAACTTCTCCCTTCTCCAATATCTTACTCAGTATTTTAACGAGAAACAAATAGTTGATTGAAAATGAAGTGTTTAAGGTTAATATCTAATCAATTATGTGTTTGCATCGTTTTTATCGTATATTTAATGAATTAATAGCAATAAACTGAAAATTCACACAAACGTGGAAAAACAGCAAAATATTGCCTTATTCGATGATATTTTGTTTATATCACATAAAGGAAAAGGGGATGATAAACGTCAAAATATTGCTGAATTCGATGATTTTTAGTACGAAACAAAATGCAAGAAAACTTGCTTAAAATGCAATATTATGCGAAAATCTGAGATATGAAAGCCAAATCACATATCGTGATACTACATGAAATAGTATCGAAATATTGGTAAAAATGAATATATTTACGTAATACCAAACTACATGAAAATCGTGAAAAAAGTCATTATTATGCCAAATTTGAGGATTTTAACTTCGAATCATAAAGCGACGTTTCGTATTTTTTAGACCCTGGAAAAGACGTATAAAGATGTTGCTTCCAATACAAATGATAAAAATCAATGTGTTTTCATTAATATTAACTAAAATAATCCTGATTTTCGGTTTATATTACCGATGGAAGATGTACACGTAAAACCATTCTAATCCGGCTGAAACGTCTATATATGCAATAAAAACAGAACTTCTCTCCTTTTAAATATCTTACTCAGTATTTTAACGAGAAACATATAGATGATTGAAAATGAAGTATTTAAGGTTATTTTCTGATCAATTATGTGCTTGCATAATTTTTCTCGTATATATAATGAAATAATAACAATAAACTAAAAATTCACAAAAACGTGGAAAAACGGCAAAATATTGCCTAATTCGATGATATTTTGTTTAAATCACATAAAGGAAATGGGGATGATAAAGGTCAAAATATTGCTAAATTCGATGATTTTTAGTACAAAACAAAATGCAAGAAAACTTGCTTAAAAATGCAAAATTTGGGAAATTCTGAGATTTGAAGGCCAAATCACATATCGTGAGAAAACGTGAAGTAGTATCGAAATATTGGTAAAAACGAATATATATACGTAAAATTACACTACATGAATAACGTGAAAAAATTCACTTTATTACCATATTTGAGGATTTTAACTTCAAATCATAGAGCGAGGATTCGTATTATTTAAATCCAAGAAAAGACATACAAATGATAAAAATCAATGTGTTTTCATTAGAATTAACTAAAATGTTCCTGCTTTTCCGTTTATATTACCCATGGAAGATGTACACGTAAAACCGCTCTGATCCGGCTGAAACGTTGATATATGCAATAAAAACAGAACTTCTCCCTTTTCCAATATCTTACTCAGTATTTTAACGAGAAACAAATATTTGATTGAAAATGAAGTGTTTAAGGTTAATATCTAATCAATTATGTATTTGCGTCGTTTTTATCGTATATTTAATGAATTAATAGCAATAAACTGAAAATTCACACAAACGTGGAAAAACAGCAAAATATTGCCTAATTCGATGATATTTTGTTTATATCTCATGAAAGAAAAGGGGATGATAAACGTCAAAATATTGCTGAATTCGATGATTTTTAGTACGAAACAAAATGCAAAAAAACTTGCTTAAAATGCAATATTTTGCGAAAATCTGAGATTTGAAGGCCAAATCACATATCGTGATACTACATGAAATAGTATCGAAATATTGGTAAAAATTAATATATTTACGAAATATCAAACTACATGAAAAACGTGAAAAAAGTCATTATTAAGTCATTATAATGTGTTTTCATTAGAATTAACTAAAATGTTCCTGATTTTCCGTTTATATTACCGATGGAAGATGTACACGTAAAACCTCTCTAGTCCGGCTGACACGTCGAAATATGCAATAAAAACAGAACTTCTCCCTTCTCCAATATCTTACTCAGTATTTTAACGAGAAACAAATAGTTGATTGAAAATGAAGTGTTTAAGGTTAATATCTAATCAATTATGTGTTTGCATCATTTTTATCGTATATTTAATGAATAAATAGCAATAAACTGAAAATTCACACAAACGTGGAAAAACAGCAAAATATTGCCTAATTCGATGATATTTTGTTTATATCTCATGAAAGAAAAGGGGATGATACACGTCAAAATATTGCTGAATTCGATGATTTTTAAATATCTTACTCAGTATTTTAACGAGAAACATATAGATGATTGAAAATGAAGTATTTAAGGTTATTTTCTGATCAATTATGTGCTTGCATAATTTTTCTCGTATATATAATGAAATAATAACAATAAACTAAAAATTCACAAAAACGTGGAAAAACGGCAAAATATTGACTAATTCGATGATATTTTGTTTAAATCACATAAAGGAAAAGGGGATGATAAAGGTCAAAATATTGCTAACTTCGATGATTTTTAATACAAAACAAAATGCAAGAAAACTTGCTTAAAAATGCAAAATTTGCGAAATTCTGAGATATGAAGGCCAAATCACATATCGTGAGAAAATATGAAGTAGTATCGAAATATTGGTAAAAACGAATATATATACGTAAAATCACACTACATGAATAACGTGAAAAAAGTCACTATATTACCATATTTGAGGATTTTAACTTCAAATCATAGAGCGAGGATTCGTAATATTTAGATCCAAGAAAAGACATACAAATCATAAAAATCAATGTGTTTTCATTAGAATTAACTAAAATGTTCCTGATTTTCCGTTTATATTACCGATGGAAGATGTACACGTAAAGCCGTTCTAATCCGGCTGAAACGTCGATATATGCAATAAAAACAGAACTTCTCCTCTTTAAATATCTTACTCAGTATTTTAACGAGAAACATGTAGATGATTGAAAATGAAGTATATAAGGTTATTTTCTGATCAATTATGTGCTTGCATAATTTTTCTCGTATATATAATGAAATAATAACAATACACTAAAAATTCACAAAAACGTGGAAAAACGGCAAAATATTGCCTAATTCGATGATATTTTGTTTAAATCACATAAAGGAAATGGGGATGATAAACGTCAAAATATTGCTAAATTCGATGATTTTTAGTACAAAACAAAATGCAAGAAAACTTGCTTAAAAATGCAAAATTTGCGAAATTCTGAGATTTGAAGGCCAAATCACATATCGTGAGAAAACGTGACGTAGTATCGAAATATTGGTAAAAACGAATATATATACGTAAAATCACACTACATGAATAACGTGAAAAAAGTCACTATATTACCATATTTGAGGATTTTAACTTCAAATCATAGAGCGAGGATTCGTATTATTTAGATCCAAGAAAAGACATACAAATCATAAAAATCAATGTGTTTTCATTAGAATTAACTAAAATGTTCCTGATTTTCCGTTTATATTACCGATGGAAGATGTACACGTAAAACCGCTCTAATCCGGCTGAAACGTCGATATATGCAATAAAAACAGAACTTCTCCCTTTTCCAATATCTTACTCAGTATTTTAACATGAAACAAATAGTTGATTGAAAATGAAGTGCTTAAGATTAATATCTAATCAATTATGTATTTGCATCGTTTTTATCGTATATTTAATGAATTAATAGCAATAAACTGAAAATTCACACAAACGTGGAAAAACAGCAAAATATTGCCTAATTCGATGATATTTTGTTTATATCTCATGAAAGAAAAGGGGATGATAAACATCAAAATATTGCTGAATTCGATGATTTTTAGTACGAAACAAAATGCAAAAAAACTTGCTTAAAATGCAATATTTTGCGAAAATCTGAGATTTGAAGGCCAAATCACATATCGTGATACTACATGAAATAGTATCGAAATATTGGTAAAAATTAATATATTTACGTAATATCAAACTACATGAAAAACGTGAAAAAAGTCATTATTAAGTCATTATAATGTGTTTTCATTAGAATTAACTAATTTGTTCCTGATTTTCCGTTTATATTACCGATGGAAGATGTACACGTAAAACCTCTCTAGTCCGGCTGACACGTCGATATATGCAATAAAAACAGAACTTCTCCCTTCTCCAATATCTTACTCTGTATTTTAACGAGAAACAAATAGTTGATTGAAAATGAAGTGTTTAAGGTTAATATCTAATCAATTATGTGTTTGCATCATTTTTATCGTATATTTAATGAATAAATAGCAATAAACTGAAAATTCACACAAACGTGGAAAAACAGCAAAATATTGCCTAATTCGATGATATTTTGTTTATATCTCATGAAAGAAAAGGGGATGATACACGTCAAAATATTGCTGAATTCGATGATTTTTAAATATCTTACTCAGTATTTTAACGAGAAACATATAGATGATTGAAAATGAAGTATTTAAGGTTATTTTCTGATCAATTATGTGCTTGCATAATTTTTCTCGTATATATAATGAAATAATAACAATAAACTAAAAATTCACAAAAACGTGGAAAAACGGGAAAATATTGCCTAATTCGATGATATTTTGTTTAAATCACATAAAGGAAAAGGGGATGATAAAGGTCAAAATATTGCTAAATTCGATGATTTTTAGTACAAAACAAAATGCAAGAAAACTTGCTTATAAATGCAAAATTTGCGAAATTCTGAGATATGAAGGCCAAATCACATATCGTGAGAAAATATGAAGTAGTATCGAAATATTGGTAAAAACGAATATATATACGTAAAATCACACTACATGAATAACGTGAAAAAAGTCACTATATTACCATATTTGAGGATTTTAACTTCAAATCATAGAGCGAGGATTCGTAATATTTAGATCCAAGAAAAGACATACAAATCATAAAAATCAATGTGTTTTCATTAGAATTAACTAAAATGTTCCTGATTTTTCGTTTATATTACCGATGGAAGATGTACACGTAAAACCGCTCTAATCCGGCTGAAACGTCGATATATGCAATAAAAACAGAACTTCTCCCTTTTCCAATATCTTACTCAGTATTTTAACGAGACACAAATAGTTGATTGAAAATGAAGTGTTTAAGGTTAATATCTAATCAATTATGTGTTTGCATCGTTTTTATCGTATATTTAATGAATTAATAGCAATAAACTGAAAATTCACACAAACGTGGAAAAAGAGCAAAATATTGCCTAATTCGATGATATTTTGTTTATATCTCATGAAAGAAAAGGGGATGATAAACGTCAAAATATTGCTGAATTCGATGATTTTTAGTACGAAACAAAATGCAAAAAAACTTGCTTAAAATGCAATATTTTGCGAAAATCTGAGATTTAAAGGCCAAATCACATATCGTGATACTACATGAAATAGTATCGAAATATTGGTAAAAATTAATATATTTACGTAATATCAAACTACATGAAAAACGTGAAAAAAGTCATTATTAAGTCATTATAATGTGTTTTCATTAGAATTAACTAAAATGTTCCTGATTTTCCGTTTATATTACCGATGGAAGATGTACACGTAAAACCTCTCTAGTCCGGCTGACACGTCGATATATGCAATAAAAACAGAACTTCTCCCTTCTCCAATATCTTACTCAGTATTTTAACGAGAAACAAATAGTTGATTGAAAATGAAGTGTTTAAGGTTAATATCTAATCAATTATGTGTTTGCATCGTTTTTATCGTATATTTAATGAATTAATAGCAATAAACTGAAAATTCACACAAACGTGGAAAAACAGCAAAATATTGCCTTATTCGATGATATTTTGTTTATATCACATAAAGGAAAAGGGGATGATAAACGTCAAAATATTGCTGAATTCGATGATTTTTAGTACGAAACAAAATGCAAGAAACCTTGCTTAAAATGCAATATTATGCGAAAATCTGAGATATGAAAGCCAAATCACATATCATGATACGACATGAAATAGTATCGAAATATTGGTAAAAATGAATATATTTACGTAATATCAAACTACATGAAAATCGTGAAAAAAGTCATTATTATGCCAAATTTGAGGATTTTAACTTCGAATCATAAAGCGACGTTTCGTATTTTTTAGACCCTGGAAAAGATGTATAAAGATGTTGCTTCCAATACAAATGATAAAAATCAATGTGTTTTCATTAATATTAACTAAAATAATCCTGATTTTCGGTTTATATTACCGATGGAAGATGTACACGTAAAACCATTCTATCCGGCTGAAACGTCTATATATGCAATAAAAACAGAACTTCTCTCCTTTTAAATATCTTACTCAGTATTTTAACGAGAAACATATAGATGATTGAAAATGAAGTATTTAAGGTTATTTTCTGATCAATTATGTGCTTGCATAATTTTTCTCGTATATAAAATGAAATAATAACAATAAACTAAAAATTCACAAAAACGTGGAAAAACGGCAAAATATTGCCTAATTCGATGATATTTTATTTAAATCACATAAAGGAAATGGAGATGATAAAGGTCAAAATATTGCTAAATTCGATGATTTTTAGTACAAAACAAAATGCAAGAAAACTTGCTTAAAAATGCAAAATTTGCGAAATTCTGAGATTTGAAGGCCAAATCACATATCGTGAGAAAACGTGAAGTAGTATCGAAATATTGGTAAAAACGAATATATATACGTAAAATTACACTACATGAATAACGTGAAAAAATTCACTTTATTACCATATTTGAGGATTTTAACTTCAAATCATAGAGCGAGGATTCGTATTATTTAGATCCAAGAAAAGACATACAAATGATAAAAATCAATGTGTTTTCATTAGAATTAACTAAAATGTTCCTGATTTTCCGTTTATATTACCCATGGAAGATGTACACGTAAAACCGCTCTGATCCGGCTGAAACGTCGATATATGCAATAAAAACAGAACTTCTCCCTTTTCCAATATCTTACTCAGTATTTTAACGAGAAACAAATATTTGATTGAAAATGAAGTGTTTAAGGTTAATATCTAATCAATTATGTATTTGCATCGTTTTTATCGTATATTTAATGAATTAATAGCAATAAACTGAAAATTCACACAAACGTGGAAAAACAGCAAAATATTGCATAATTCGATGATATTTTGTTTATATCACATAAAGGAAAAGGAGATGATAAACGTCAAAATATTGCTGAATTCGATGATTTTTATTACGAAACAAAATGCAAGAAAACTTGCTTAAAATGCAATATTATGCGAAAATCTGAGATATGAAAGCCAAATCACATATCGTGATACTACATGAAATAGTATCGAAATATTGGTAAAAATGAATATATTTACGTAATATCAAACTACATGAAAAACGTGAAAAAAGTCATTATTATACCAAATTTGAGGATTTTAACTTCGAATCATAGAGCGACGTTTCGTATTTTTTAGACCCTAGAAAAGACGTATAAAGATGTTGCTTCCAATACAAATTATAAAAATCAATGTGTTTTCATTAAAATTAACTAAAATAATCCTAATTTTCGGTTTATATTACCGATGGAAGATGTACACGTAAAGCCGTTCTAATCCGGCTGAAACGTCGATATATGCAATAAAAACAGAACTTCTCCCCTTTAAATATCTTACTCAGTATTTTAACGAGAAACATGTAGATGATTGAAAATGAAGTATATAAGGTTATTTTCTGATCAATTATGTGCTTGCATAATTTTTCTCGTATATATAATGAAATAATAACAATAAACTAAAAATTCACAAAAACGTGGAAAAACGGCAAAATATTGCCGAATTCGATGATATTTTGTTTAAATCACATAAAGGAAATGGGGATGATAAACGTCAAAATATTGCTAAATTCGATGATTTTTAGTACAAAACAAAATGCAAGAAAACTTGCTTAAAAATGCAAAATTTGCGAAATTCTGAGATTTGAAGGCCAAATCACATATCGTGAGAAAACGTGAAGTAGTATCGAAATATTCGTAAAAACGAATATATATACGTAAAATCACACTACATGAATAACGTGAAAAAAGTCACTATATTACCATATTTGAGGATTTTAACTTCAAATCAAAGAGCGAGGATTCGTATTATTTAGATCCAAGAAAAGACATACAAATCATAAAAATCAATGTGTTTTCATTAGAATTAACTAAAATGTTCTTGATTTTCCGTTTATATTACCGATGGAAGATGTACACGTAAAACCGCTCTAATCCGGCTGAAACGTCGATATATGCAATAAAAACAGAACTTCTCCCTTTTCCAATATCTTACTCAGTATTTTCACATGAAACAAATAGTTGATTGAAAATGAAGTGCTTAAGATTAATATCTAATCAATTATGTATTTGCATCGTTTTTATCGTATATTTAATGAATTAATAGCAATAAACTGAAAATTCACACAAACGTGGAAAAACAGCAAAATATTGCCTAATTCGATGATATTTTGTTTATATCTCATGAAAGAAAAGGGGATGATAAACGTCAAAATATTGCTGAATTCGATGATTTTTAGTACGAAACAAAATGCAAAAAAACTTGCTTAAAATGCAATATTTTGCAAAAATCTGAGATTTAAAGGCCAAATCACATATCGTGATACTACATGAAATAGTATCGAAATATTGGTAAAAATTAATATATTTACGTAATATCAAACTACATGAAAAACGTGAAAAAAGTCATTATTAAGTCATTATAATGTGTTTTCATTAGAATTAACTAAAATGTTCCTGATTTTCCGTTTATATTACCGATGGAAGATGTACACGTAAAACCTCTCTAGTCCGGCTGACACGTCGATATATGCAATAAAAACAGAACTTCTCCCTTCTCCAATATCTTACTCAGTATTTTAACGAGAAACAAATAGTTGATTGAAAATGAAGTGTTTAAGGTTAATATCTAATCAATTATGTGTTTGCATCGTTTTTATCGTATATTTAATGAATTAATAGCAATAAACTGAAAATTAACACAAACGTGGAAAAACAGCAAAATATTGCCTTATTCGATGATATTTTGTTTATATCACATAAAGGAAAAGGGGATGATAAACGTCAAAATATTGCTGAATTCGATGATTTTTAGTACGAAACAAAATGCAAGAAACCTTGCTTAAAATGCAATATTATGCGAAAATCTGAGATATGAAAGCCAAATCACATATCATGATACTACATGAAATAGTATCGAAATATTGGTAAAAATGAATATATTTACGTAATATCAAACTACATGAAAATCGTGAAAAAAGTCATTATTATGCCAAATTTGAGGATTTTAACTTCGAATCATAAAGCGACGTTTCGTATTTTTTAGACCCTGGAAAAGACGTATAAAGATGTTGCTTCCAATACAAATGATAAAAATCAATGTGTTTTCATTAATATTAACTAAAATAATCCTGATTTTCGGTTTATATTACCGATGGAAGATGTACACGTAAAACCATTCTATCCGGCTGAAACGTCTATATATGCAATGAAAACAGAACTTCTCTCCTTTTAAATATCTTACTCAGTATTTTAACGAGAAACATATAGATGATTGAAAATGAAGTATTTAAGGTTATTTTCTGATCAATTATGTGCTTGCATAATTTTTCTCGTATATATAATGAAATAATAACAATAAACTAAAAATTCACAAAAACGTGGAAAAACGGCAAAATATTGCCTAATTCGATTATATTTTGTTTAAATCACATAAAGGAAAAGGGGATGATAAAGGTCAAAATATTGCTAAATTCGATGATTTTTAGTACAAAACAAAATGCAAGAAAACTTGCTTAAAAATGCAAAATTTGCGAAATTCTGAGATATGAAGGCCAAATCACATATCGTGAGAAAATATGAAGTAGTATCGAAATATTGGTAAAAACGAATATATATACGTAAAATCACACTACATGAATAACGTGAAAAAAGTCACTATATTACCATATTTGAGGATTTTAACTTCAAATCATAGAGCGAGGATTCGTAATATTTAGATCCAAGAAAAGACATACAAATCATAAAAATCAATGTGTTTTCATTAGAATTAACTAAAATGTTCCTGATTTTCCGTTTATATTACCGATGGAAGATGTACACGTAAAGCCGTTCTAATCCGGCTGAAACGTCGATATATGCAATAAAAACAGAACTTCTCCCCTTTAAATATCTTACTCAGTATTTTAACGAGAAACATGTAGATGATTGAAAATGAAGTATATAAGGTTATTTTCTGATCAATTATGTGCTTGCATAATTTTTCTCGTATATATAATGAAATAATAACAATACACTAAAAATTCACAAAAACGTGGAAAAACGGCAAAATATTGCCTAATTCGATGATATTTTGTTTAAATCACATAAAGGAAATGGGGATGATAAACGTCAAAATATTGCTAAATTCGATGATTTTTAGTACAAAACAAAATGCAAGAAAACTTGCTTAAAAATACAAAATTTGCGAAATTCTGAGATTTGAAGGCCAAATCACATATCGTGAGAAAACGTGAAGTAGTATCGAAATATTGGTAAAAACGAATATATATACGTAAAATCACACTACATGAATAACGTGAAAAAAGTCACTATATTACCATATTTGAGGATTTTAACTTCAAATCATAGAGCGAGGATTCGTATTATTTAGATCCAAGAAAAGACATACAAATCATAAAAATCAATGTGTTTTCATTAGAATTAACTAAAATGTTCCTGATTTTCCGTTTATATTACCGATGGAAGATGTACACGTAAAACCGCTCTAATCCGGCTGAAACGTCGATATATGCAATAAAAACAGAACTTCTCCCTTTTCCAATATCTTACTCAGTATTTTAACATGAAACAAATAGTTGATTGAAAATGAAGTGCTTAAGATTAATATCTAATCAATTATGTATTTGCATCGTTTTTATCGTATATTTAATGAATTAATAGCAATAAACTGAAAATTCACACAAACGTGGAAAAACAGCAAAATATTGCCTAATTCGATGATATTTTGTTTATATCTCATGAAAGAAAAGGGGATGATAAACATCAAAATATTGCTGAATTCGATGATTTTTAGTACGAAACAAAATGCAAAAAAACTTGCTTAAAATGCAATATTTTGCGAAAATCTGAGATTTGAAGGCCAAATCACATATCGTGATACTACATGAAATAGTATCGAAATATTGGTAAAAATTAATATATTTACGTAATATCAAACTACATGAAAAACGTGAAAAAAGTCATTATTAAGTCATTATAATGTGTTTTCATTAGAATTAACTAATTTGTTCCTGATTTTCCGTTTATATTACCGATGGAAGATGTACACGTAAAACCTCTCTAGTCCGGCTGACACGTCGATATATGCAATAAAAACAGAACTTCTCCCTTCTCCAATATCTTACTCTGTATTTTAACGAGAAACAAATAGTTGATTGAAAATGAAGTGTTTAAGGTTAATATCTAATCAATTATGTGTTTGCATCGTTTTTATCGTATATTTAATGAATTAATAGCAATAAACTGAAAATTCACACAAACGTGGAAAAACAGCAAAATATTGCCTTATTCGATGATATTTTGTTTATATCACATAAAGGAAAAGGGGATGATAAACGTCAAAATATTGCTGAATTCGATGATTTTTAGTACGAAACAAAATGCAAGAAACCTTGCTTAAAATGCAATATTATGCGAAAATCTGAGATATGAAAGCCAAATCACATATCATGATACTACATGAAATAGTATCGAAATATTGGTAAAAATGAATATATTTACGTAATATCAAACTACATGAAAATCGTGAAAAAAGTCATTATTATGCCAAATTTGAGGATTTTAACTTCGAATCATAAAGCGACGTTTCGTATTTTTTAGACCCTGGAAAAGACGTATATAGATGTTGCTTCCAATACAAATGATAAAAATCAATGTGTTTTCATTAATATTAACTAAAATAATCCTGATTTTCGGTTTATATTACCGATGGAAGATGTACACGTAAAACCATTCTATCCGGCTGAAACGTCTATATATGCAATAAAAACAGAACTTCTCTCCTTTTAAATATCTTACTCAGTATTTTAACGAGAAACATATAGATGATTGAAAATGAAGTATTTAAGGTTATTTTCTGATCAATTATGTGCTTGCATAATTTTTCTCGTATATAAAATGAAATAATAACAATAAACTAAAAATTCACAAAAACGTGGAAAAACGGCAAAATATTGCCTAATTCGATGATATTTTATTTAAATCACATAAAGGAAATGGAGATGATAAAGGTCAAAATATTGCTAAATTCGATGATTTTTAGTACAAAACAAAATGCAAGAAAACTTGCTTAAAAATGCAAAATTTGCGAAATTCTGAGATTTGAAGGCCAAATCACATATCGTGAGAAAACGTGAAGTAGTATCGAAATATTGGTAAAAACGAATATATATACGTAAAATTACACTACATGAATAACGTGAAAAAATTCACTTTATTACCATATTTGAGGATTTTAACTTCAAATCATAGAGCAAGGATTCGTATTATTTAGATCCAAGAAAAGACATACAAATGATAAAAATCAATGTGTTTTCATTAGAATTAACTAAAATGTTCCTGATTTTCCGTTTATATTACCCATGGAAGATGTACACGTAAAACCGCTCTGATCCGGCTGAAACGTCGATATATGCAATAAAAACAGAACTTCTCCCTTTTCCAATATCTTACTCAGTATTTTAACGAGAAACAAATATTTGATTGAAAATGAAGTGTTTAAGGTTAATATCTAATCAATTATGTATTTGCATCGTTTTTATCGTATATTTAATGAATTAATAGCAATAAACTGAAAATTCACACAAACGTGGAAAAACAGCAAAATATTGCATAATTCGATGATATTTTGTTTATATCACATAAAGGAAAAGGAGATGATAAACGTCAAAATATTGCTGAATTCGATGATTTTTATTACGAAACAAAATGCAAGAAAACTTGCTTAAAATGCAATATTATGCGAAAATCTGAGATATGAAAGCCAAATCACATATCGTGATACTACATGAAATAGTATCGAAATATTGGTAAAAATGAATATATTTACGTAATATCAAACTACATGAAAAACGTGAAAAAAGTCATTATTATACCAAATTTGAGGATTTTAACTTCGAATCATAGAGCGACGTTTCGTATTTTTTAGACCCTAGAAAAGACGTATAAAGATGTTGCTTCCAATACAAATTATAAAAATCAATGTGTTTTCATTAAAATTAACTAAAATAATCCTAATTTTCGGTTTATATTACCGATGGAAGATGTACACGTAAAGCCGTTCTAATCCGGCTGAAACGTCGATATATGCAATAAAAACAGAACTTCTCCCCTTTAAATATCTTACTCAGTATTTTAACGAGAAACATGTAGATGATTGAAAATGAAGTATATAAGGTTATTTTCTGATCAATTATGTGCTTGCATAATTTTTCTCGTATATATAATGAAATAATAACAATAAACTAAAAATTCACAAAAACGTGGAAAAACGGCAAAATATTGCCGAATTCGATGATATTTTGTTTAAATCACATAAAGGAAATGGGGATGATAAACGTCAAAATATTGCTAAATTCGATGATTTTTAGTACAAAACAAAATGCAAGAAAACTTGCTTAAAAATGCAAAATTTGCGAAATTCTGAGATTTGAAGGCCAAATCACATATCGTGAGAAAACGTGAAGTAGTATCGAAATATTCGTAAAAACGAATATATATACGTAAAATCACACTACATGAATAACGTGAAAAAAGTCACTATATTACCATATTTGAGGATTTTAACTTCAAATCATAGAGCGAGGATTCGTATTATTTAGATCCAAGAAAAGACATACAAATCATAAAAATCAATGTGTTTTCATTAGAATTAACTAAAATGTTCTTGATTTTCCGTTTATATTACCGATGGAAGATGTACACGTAAAACCGCTCTAATCCGGCTGAAACGTCGATATATGCAATAAAAACAGAACTTCTCCCTTTTCCAATATCTTACTCAGTATTTTCACATGAAACAAATAGTTGATTGAAAATGAAGTGCTTAAGATTAATATCTAATCAATTATGTATTTGCATCGTTTTTATCGTATATTTAATGAATTAATAGCAATAAACTGAAAATTCACACAAACGTGGAAAAACAGCAAAATATTGCCTAATTCGATGATATTTTGTTTATATCTCATGAAAGAAAAGGGGATGATAAACGTCAAAATATTGCTGAATTCGATGATTTTTAGTACGAAACAAAATGCAAAAAAACTTGCTTAAAATGCAATATTTTGCGAAAATCTGAGATTTGAAGGCCAAATCACATATCGTGATACTACATGAAATAGTATCGAAATATTGGTAAAAATTAATATATTTACGTAATATCAAACTACATGAAAAACGTGAAAAAAGTCATTATTAAGTCATTATGATGTGTTTTCATTAGAATTAACTAAAATGTTCCTGATTTTCCGTTTATATTACCGATGGAAGATGTACACGTAAAACCTCTCTAGTCCGGCTGACACGTCGATATTTGCAATAAAAACAGAACTTCTCCCTTCTCCAATATCTTACTCAGTATTTTAACGAGAAACAAATAGTTGATTGAAAATGAAGTGTTTAAGGTTAATATCTAATCAATTATGTGTTTGCATCGTTTTTATCGTATATTTAATGAATAAATAGCAATAAACTGAAAATTCACACAAACGTGGAAAAACAGCAAAATATTGCCTAATTCGATGATATTTTGTTTATATCTCATGAAAGAAAAGGGGATGATACACGTCAAAATATTGCTGAATTCGATGATTTTTAAATATCTTACTCAGTATTTTAACGAGAAACATATAGATGATTGAAAATGAAGTATTTAAGGTTAATTTCTGATCAATTATGTGCTTGCATAATTTTTCTCGTATATATAATGAAATAATACCAATAAACTAAAAATTCACAAAAACGTGGAAAAACGGCAAAATATTGCCTAATTCGATGATATTTTGTTTAAATCACATAAAGGAAAAGGGGATGATAAAGGTCAAAATATTGCTAAATTCGATGATTTTTAGTACAAAACAAAATGCAAGAAAACTTGCTTAAAAATGCAAAATTTGCGAAATTCTGAGATATGAAGGCCAAATCACATATCGTGAGAAAATATGAAGTAGTATCGAAATATTGGTAAAAACGAATATATATACGTAAAATCACATTACATGAATAACGTGAAAAAAGTCACTATATTACCATATTTGAGGATTTTAACTTCAAATCATAGAGCGAGGATTCGTAATATTTAGATCCAAGAAAAGACATACAAATCATAAAAATCAATGTGTTTTCATTAGAATTAACTAAAATGTTCCTGATTTTCCGTTTATATTACCGATGGAAGATGTACACGTAAAACCGCTCTAATCCGGCTGAAACGTCGATATATGCAATAAAAACAGAACTTCTCCCTTTTCCAATATCTTACTCAGTATTTTAACGAGAAACAAATAGTTGATTGAAAATGAAGTGTTTAAGGTTAATATCTAATCAATTATGTGTTTGCATCGTTTTTATCGTATATTTAATGAATTAATAGCAATAAACTGAAAATTCACACAAACGTGGAAAAACAGCAAAATATTGCCTAATTCGATGATATTTTGTTTATATCTCATGAAAGAAAAGGGGATGATAAACGTCAAAATATTGCTGAATTCGATGATTTTTAGTACGAAACAAAATGCAAGAAAACTTGCTTAAAATGCAATATTATGCGAAATTCTGAGATTTGAAGGCCAAATCACATATCGTGATACTACATGAAATAGTATCGAAATATTGGTAAAAATGAATATATTTACGTAATATCAAACTACATGAAAAACGTGAAAAAAGTCACTATATAACCATATTTGAGGATTTTAACTTCAAATCATAGAGCGAGGTTTCGTATTATTTAGATCCAAGAAAAGACATATGACAATGTTGTTTCCAATACAAATGAAAAAAAACAATGTGTTTTCATTAGAATTAACTATAATGTTCTTGATTTTCCGTTTATATTAACGATGGAAGATGTACACTTAAAACCGCTCTAATCCGGCTGAAACGTCGATATATGCAATAAAAACCGAACTTCTCCCCTTTTCAATATCTTACTCAGTATTTTAACGAGAAACAAATAGATGATTGAAAATGAAGTATTTAAGGTTATTATCTAATCAATTATGTGTTTGCATCATTTTTATCGTATATATATGAATTAAAACCCATGGACTGAAAATTCACAAAAATGTGGAAAACGGCAAAATATTGCTTAATTCGATGATATTTTGTTTAAATCACATGAAGGAAAAGGAGATGATAAACGTTAAAATATTGCTAAATTCGATGATTTTTCGTACGAAGCAAAATGCAAGAAAACTTGCTTAAAATGCAATATTATGCGAAATTCTGAGATTTGAAGGCCAAATCACATATCGTGATACTACATGAAATAGTATCAAAATATTGGTAAAAATGAATATATTTATGTAATATCAAACTACATGAAAAACGTGAAAAAAGTCAATATATAACCATATTTGAGGATTTTAACTTCAAATCATAGAGCGAGGTTTCGTATTATTTAGTTCCAAGAAAAGACATATGACAATGTTGTTTCCAATACAAATGATAAAAAACAATGTGTTTTCATTAGAATTAACTATAATGATCTTGATTTTCCGTTTATATTAACGAGGGAAAATGTACACGTAAAACCGCTCTAATCTGGCTGAAACGTCGATATATGCAATAAAAACCGAACTTCTCCCCTTTTCAATATCTTACTCAGTATTTTAACGAGAAACAAATAGATGATTGAAAATGAAGTATTTAAGGTTATTATCTAATCAATTATGTGTTTGCATCATTTTTATCGTATATATATATGAATTAATACCCATGGACGGAAAATTCACAAAAACGTGGAAAACGGCAAAATATTGCCTAATTCGATGATATTTTGTTTAAATCACATGAAGGAAAAGGAGATGATAAACGTTAAAATATTGCTAAATTCGATGATTTTTCGTACGAAGCAAAATGCAAGAAAACTTGCTTAAAATGCAATATTATGCGAAATTCTGAGATTTGAAGGCCAAATCACATATCGTGATACTACATGAAATAGTATCGAAATATTGGTAAAAATGAATATATTTACGTAATATCAAACTACATGAAAAACGTGAAAAAAGTCACTATATAACCATATTTGAGGATTTTAACTTCAAATCATAGAGCGAGGTTTCGTATTATTTAGATCCAAGAAAAGACATATGACAATGTTGTTTCCAATACAAATGAAAAAAAACAATGTGTTTTCATTAGAATTAACTATAATGTTCTTGATTTTCCGTTTATATTAACGATGGAAGATGTACACGTAAAACCGCTCTAAACCGCTGAAACGTCGATATATGCAATAAAAACCGAACTTCTCCCCTTTTCAATATCTTACTCAGTATTTTAACGAGAAACAAATAGATGATTGAAAATGAAGTATTTAAGGTTATTATCTAATCAATTATGTGTTTGCATCATTTTTATCGTATATATATATGAATTAATACCCATGGACGGAAAATTCACAAAAACGTGGAAAACGGCAAAATATTGCCTAATTCGATGATATTTTGTTTAAATCACATGAAGGAAAAGGAGATGATAAACGTTAAAATATTGCTAAATTCGATGATTTTTCGTACGAAGCAAAATGCAAGAAAACTTGCTTAAAATGCAATATTATGCGAAATTCTGAGATTTGAAAGCCAAATCACATATCGTGATACTACATGAAATAGTATCGAAATATTGGTAAAAATGAATATATTTATGTAATATCAAACTACATGAAAAACGTGAAAAAAGTCACTATATAACCATATTTGAGGATTTTAACTTCCAATCATAGAGCGAGGTTTCGTATTATTTAGTTCCAAGAAAAGACATATGACAATGTTGTTTCCAATACAAATGATAAAAAACAATGTGTTTTCATTAGAATTAACTATAATGATCTTGATTTTCCGTTTATATTAACGAGGGAAGATGTACACGTAAAACCGCTCTAATCCGGCTGAAACGTCGATATATGCAATAAAAACCGAACTTCTCCCCTTTTCAATATCTTACTCAGTATTTTAACGAGAAACAAATAGATGATTGAAAATGAAGTATTTAAGGTTATTATCTAATCAATTATGTGTTTGCATAATTTTTATCGTATATATATATGAATTAATACCCATGGACGGAAAATTCACAAAAACGTGGAAAACGGCCAAATATTGCCTAATTCGATGATATTTTGTTTAAATCACATGAAGGAAAAGGAGATGATAAACGTTAAAATATTGCTAAATTCGATGATTTTTCGTACGAAGCAAAATGCAAGAAAACTTGCTTAAAAAGCAATATTATGCGAAATTCTGAGATTTGAAAGCCAAATCACATATCGTGATACTACATGAAATAGTATCGAAATATTGGTAAAAATGAATATATTTATGTAATATCAAACTACATGAAAAACGTGAAAAAAGTCACTATATAACCATATTTGAGGATTTTAACTTCAAATCATAGAGCGAGGTTTCGTATTATTTAGATCCAAGAAAAGACATATGACAATGTTGTTTCCAATACAAATGAAAAAAAACAATGTGTTTTCATTAGAATTAACTACAATGTTCCTGATTTTCCGTTTATATTAACGATGGAAGATGTACACGTAAAACCGCTCTAATCCGGCTGAAACGTCGATATATGCAATAAAAACCGAACTTCTCCCCTTTTCAATATCTTACTCAGTATTTTAACGAGAAACAAATAGATGATTGAAAATGAAGTATTTAAGGTTATTATCTAATCAATTATGTGTTTGCATCATTTTTATCGTATATATATGAATTAAAACCCATGGACTGAAAATTCACAAAAATGTGGAAAACGGCAAAATATTGCCTAATTCGATGATATTTTGTTTAAATCACATGAAGGAAAAGGAGATGATAAACGTTAAAATATTGCTAAATTCGATGATTTTTCGTACGAAGCAAAATGCAAGAAAACTTGCTTAAAATGCAATATTATGCGAAATTCTGAGATTTGAAGGCCAAATCACATATCGTGATACTACATGAAATAGTATCGAAATATTGGTAAAAATGAATATATTTATGTAATATCAAACTACATGAAAAACGTGAAAAAAGTCACTATATAACCATATTTGAGGATTTTAACTTCAAATCATAGAGCGAGGTTTCGTATTATTTAGATCCAAGAAAAGACATATGACAATGTTGTTTCCAATACAAATGAAAAAAAACAATGTGTTTTCATTAGAATTAACTACAATGTTCCTGATTTTCCGTTTATATTAACGATGGAAGATGTACACGTAAAACCGCTCTAATCCGGCTGAAACATCGATATATGCAATAAA
>NC_091202.1:2285021-2304383 GCF_040958095.1 Procambarus clarkii | reverse complement strand
TCAAACTACATGAAAAACGTGAAAAAAGTCACTATATAACCATATTTGAGGATTTTAACTTCCAATCATAGAGCGAGGTTTCGTATTATTTAGTTCCAAGAAAAGACATATGACAATGTTGTTTCCAATACAAATGATAAAAAACAATGTGTTTTCATTAGAATTAACTATAATGATCTTGATTTTCCGTTTATATTAACGAGGGAAGATGTACACGTAAAACCGCTCTAATCCGGCTGAAACGTCGATATATGCAATAAAACCGAACTTCTCCCCTTTTCAATATCTTACTCAGTATTTTAACGAGAAACAAATAGATGATTGAAAATGAAGTATTTAAGGTTATTATCTAATCAATTATGTGTTTGCATAATTTTTATCGTATATATATATGAATTAATACCCATGGACGGAAAATTCACAAAAACGTGGAAAACGGCAAAATATTGCCTAATTCGATGATATTTTGTTTAAATCACATGAAGGAAAAGGAGATGATAAACGTTAAAATATTGCTAAATTCGATGATTTTTCGTACGAAGCAAAATGCAAGAAAACTTGCTTAAAAAGCAATATTATGCGAAATTCTGAGATTTGAAAGCCAAATCACATATCGTGATACTACATGAAATAGTATCGAAATATTGGTAAAAATGAATATATTTATGTACTATCAAACTACATGAAAAACGTGAAAAAAGTCACTATATAACCATATTTGAGGATTTTAACTTCAAATCATAGAGCGAGGTTTCGTATTATTTAGATCCAAGAAAAGACATATGACAATGTTGTTTCCAATACAAATGAAAAAAAACAATGTGTTTTCATTAGAATTAACTACAATGTTCCTGATTTTCCGTTTATATTAACGATGGAAGATGTACACGTAAAACCGCTCTAATCCGGCTGAAACGTCGATATATGCAATAAAAACCGAACTTCTCCCCTTTTCAATATCTTACTCAGTATTTTAACGAGAAACAAATAGATGATTGAAAATGAAGTATTTAAGGTTATTATCTAATCAATTATGTGTTTGCATCATTTTTATCGTATATATATGAATTAAAACCCATGGACTGAAAATTCACAAAAATGTGGAATACGGCAAAATATTGCCTAATTCGATGATATTTTGTTTAAATCACATGAAGGAAAAGGAGATGATAAACGTTAAAATATTGCTAAATTCGATGATTTTTCGTACGAAGCAAAATGCAAGAAAACTTGCTTAAAATGCAATATTATGCGAAATTCTGAGATTTGAAGGCCAAATCACATATCGTGATACTACATGAAATAGTATCGAAATATTGGTAAAAATGAATATATTTATGTAATATCAAACTACATGAAAAACGTGAAAAAAGTCACTATATAACCATATTTGAGGATTTTAACTTCAAATCATAGAGCGAGGTTTCGTATTATTTAGTTCCAAGAAAAGACATATGACAATGTTGTTTCCAATACAAATGATAAAAAACAATGTGTTTTCATTAGAATTAACTATAATGATCTTGATTTTCCGTTTATATTAACGAGGGAAAATGTACACGTAAAACCGCTCTAATCCGGCTGAAACGTCGATATATGCAATAAAAACCGAACTTCTCCCCTTTTCAATATCTTACTCAGTATTTTAACGAGAAACAAATAGATGATTGAAAATGAAGTATTTAAGGTTATTATCTAATCAATTATGTGTTTGCATCATTTTTATCGTATATATTGTGACGGTAACGCGTTGGTGTTCGGCTGTTTAAGGCTAGGGGTATGGCCTCGTCACATAGTTATATAAAAAAAAAATAGAAAAACTGGAACTTCGTCTGTGGAAAGGTAAGGAGAAGACACACAAAACACAAGTAAACTTTAACAATGAAATTTTAATTACGTTAAATAAATCAAAACATGAAAATATGGACTAACAAATATGTATAATAAAATCAATGAATCAAAATAATAAGAATACTTAAATGACACAATGAAAGTTACGTTAAGGCAAAATAACAAGAAGTGCAACAAAAGTTAAGTGGGAGGTGCTGGAATATTGGCTTAAAGCCACCACCTCTCTCAGTACACGCTAACGTCTAGCTGGGAGGAGTGCTGGCTACGAAAGCACGGAACATTCTGCAGACTGATGTTGGGGCGACCCCAGACATCGGGTAGTATTGGGGGGCGAGTGCAGGTGCAGCCAGACCGGCGACCAATCAGCGGAGCCGTAGCGATCAACGGGTAGTTTGGTGATTTGGGTCCGAACAGGTGGCGGGCTGCATACGTTTCTGCTCACCCTTGCAAGCCTTGCTGGTGTTGTTGTCGTCGTTGGACATTTCTTCCATAGTCTTTTTATATAATTGTGAAGACGTAATTTTGGAGGGAAGAGCAGGCTCAATCTCTTGAAGGAGATTATCGTCACAACTCTCCCCCGAAGCCTGCGGTTCTGGAAGAAGTACGTCGTTATGTGGTGGAGTAATGGATGGAGTTGCTTCTATTTCATAAACTCTGGAGAGATCATGGGCTAAGATGTTGTCAGACTCTTGGTATAGCGTGTCTCCAGGTTGAATTTCTGCAGTTAGCAAGCCCATAGTAGAAGATGTTGAGATGAGAAGTGGGCGTGCTGCAGGAGGTGTAGGGTGGTGTGGTCCGTATTGATGGTGGACCGAGCACTTTTCAGGTGTGGAGTGAAGTGCTGAAGCTTCAGGATGAGGAAGAGTAGCTCCTTGCCAATTGTTCCGTAGATCCTTGTAGCAGTAGTCGCTGACAGGTGTATTCTTCTCGCCTCGTTGCTGCATCACGACACCACCCACGTCGGTACCATTGGCGTCGACATGGAGGATGAAGGGCTTATCTGACGAGGTGAGAGTGGAATTAGAAGAGGGCATAGGAGCACGATTATTATCCTGAAAGCATTTGGGAAGATCATTAAGGATTTTGGAATTAGAAAGCGCCGACTCCTTGTCAGTGCTTTCGGGAGAAGAAGCCGGGATGGTCTCACTGTGGATGTAGGGTTCTGTGAAGGTAGAACAATTAATCAAGACAGTGGGAGGAGTACCATTATATTGCTTCAGGAGGTTGACGTGGCACAGCTGGGTCTTCCGCCGCCTATCTGGAGTCTCTATCACATAATTATTATTATTCCTGCACTCTTTGACGCAGTAGGGTCCTGAAAATCTGTTTTGTAAAGGTGAACCTGGGATAGGGAAATAAGCAAGGACGAAGTCTCCCGGCTTGAATTTTCTTACTTTGCTGGTCTGGTCGTAATGAGTCTTCATTCTCACCTGGGCTTTCAATAGATTATCATGAGCAAAGCGGTGGACTCTCTCTAGAATGTGTTGAAGGTTTTGAAGAAACTGGGGCACATTCTGATGCTCACTGAAGGTGGCATCTCTGAGAGAGTCTTTGAAAGCCTTAAGGGGAGTACGGCACTTACGGCCGTAGAGCATCTCATAAGGAGATACTCCTAGGGACTCATTGGGGAGACTTCTGAAAATACACATTATTAGGTCAATCTGCTTATCCCAATCCTTTGAGGTTTCACTACAAAACTTTTTCAAGAGTGCTTTGATGGTCTGATGACTACGTTCAAGAGAACCCTGTGAAGCAGGATGATAGGGGCTGGACAATACCTGTTTGATGTTGAACTCCTCCAGTGTTCTTTTGAAGAGATCACTGGTGAAGTTGGTGCCACAGTCACTTTGAATCTCCCTGGGAAATCCGTATTGAGTGAAGATCTTCAGTAGATGTTTGATAACCGTAGCAGCCGTGATGTTCTTCACTGGAACTGCTATGGGAAATCTGGTGGTAGGACACAGGATGGTTAGGATGTAGGCGTTACCTGAACTGGTCCGAGGTAAAGGACCGACACAGTCTATTATGAGTCTGTGGAAAGGTTCCGCAGGCACCTGTATGGGAATCAGTGGTGCTCTGGGAATGGAGACGTTCGGTTTGCCTGCCATCTGACATGTATGACACTGTTTTACGTACTGTTTGACGTTATTTACCATACCTGGCCAGTAGTAGTCTTGACGAATCCCATGGTAAGTCTTGTTGAAGCCGTAGTGGGAGAATGATCCGTGGGCCAGGTGTAGAATAGTGGGCCGCAGGCTGGTGGGAATCACAAGTTGTTCGGTGTTGGCCCAATCGTCCTCCTCCTTCAGTTTACTGGGTCTATATCGGCGGTAGAGCAAGTCGTTCTCTAGGAAGAACCCAGGAATACTGTCGGGTTGAGTCTCAGCCTGGAAAAACAATGGTGTTAAAGTAAGATCTTCCCTCTGCAACTTACGGAACTCCAACTTGGTCAGATGCGGGGGTAGTTTCTGAGGGTCTTGAGGGACAGCGGTAGCAGTAGAGTCAGCTGGCTGTGGACGTGCGGCTTGTGCACGGGTGGTCACGAGAACCGGAGGAGAAACTTCACTCTCTTGAACCTCTGCTGGAACATACTCAAGAATAGGGTTACTTGGCACAGAGTTACACACCTGGGGTTTGTCCATGACGATCAGGTTGGTTGGTTGCAGGTCTTCTGCCAAGTCGTTGCCTAGGAGAAGTTGCACTCCAGGCATGGGAAAAGGCTTTTCCCTGACGGCGACTTGGACTTCCCCGTTCACGTAGGGACAATCCAGGTGGACTCTGGCGAGAGGGTATGGAGTGGTAGCAGTGAGGTCAGTGATGAAGACTGTTTCCCCGGTGTAGACTATGTTGGGCACAGCCGACTTCAAGATGATCGATTGTAGAGCCGCTGTGTCCCTCAAGATCTTCAATTTGAAACGTCCCTCCGGATTTGAACCGTTGGCAGAGACAGTTCCAGTATACAGGTGGTTACTGAAAAGAGAAAGATCATTAACATCAACACCAACATTCATCACAGGCTTACCGGACTTAGGAGGAGTTGGTTTGGGTCGTTGTTGGTCAGTGGTTCCCTTGTATTGAGACTTACCACACTTGTCTATGGTATGTCCATAGAGTCTACAATACTTGCAGTACAGTTGTGAACCAGCTTGATCGGGGCTCACCTTCTCGTAACTGTACCACGACTTCTTACTGGAGGATGGTTCAGGTGTCAGCCGGTGGATGAGGCTGTAAGTGTCAGCCGACTTAGCACACTTCAGGTAGTCGGTTTCTTCTTTATCTGCTAAGTAGAGGCGGACAGGAGGCGGCACACGTCTCAAGAATTCTTCAACAAGCATCAGGTTGACGAGTTCTGTAAAAGTAGAGACATGTGCTGCTTCCAGCCATTTCATGAAATACCTCCGTTTCGTGTTAGCAAACTCGAGGAAGGTAGTGGTACTTGCCTTCAGGTGGTCACGGAATTTCCTTCTATAACTTTCAGTAGAGAGGAGGTAGGCGTCCAACACTGCTTGTTTCAGAGTGTAGTAGTCATTCTCAGACGCCAAAGTACTGAGTGTGACTGCAGCTCTACCTGTAAGATGGACTCTGAGAAGTGTTGCCCATTGGTCGACAGGCCAACTGAGTTGATTAGCAAGGGTTTCAAAGGTGGTAAAGAACACATCAACTTCTGCTTCTACAAAGGATGGCATTAACTTACTTGCATGTGATATATTAAAACTGACGGGAAGATTTGCAGTAGCTTGCTGGCGTTGAGTGAAGTGTGAAGTTTCCAGGGCGATTTCACGTTGACGACACTCTAGAGCCAGAGTTGCTTGTTGCTTGTCATGTTCGCGTTGCATCTCCAACTCGCGTCGTTTGGTTTCAAGCTGTACTCGTTCCCGCTCCTGGAGTGTTTCAAGCTGTACTCGTTCCCGCTCCTGGAGTAGTGCAACCTCACGTTCCTGGAGGGCGAGTCCACGTTCGTGTTCTTCTCTTCTCAAAGCAGCTTCACGTTCTCTGAGGGTGATTTCTCGTTCTTGTTCTTCTCTTCGTATGGCAGCAGCTCGTTCTTGTTGTTCGAGGGCTTCCCTTTGCTGCTCACGTTCAATCTTGGCCAGCTCTAGTTTAAGTTTCATCGTTGCCAAGTCAGTTTTATCTGCAATATAGTAAGTTTCATGAGTTTCAGAGTCTATCTTACCTTGCTCTAAATAGTAATCCAGCAACAGGTTGTGTAGGTCATTTTTGTTGGCTTGGTAGGGAACTTCTAGTTGATACTCATGTGCAAGAGTTTGTAGTTCAGTCCTCTTGGCACGACTTAAAGTCCCTATTTCACCTGCTGGATTTGCACGGAAAGTTTGGAGACGAAACATGGTGAAATTAGCAAATAAAGGTACACGAATGTTCAATAATGAAATGTCAGAAACAGGACAACGTGGCAACTGGTACCTATCCTGTGTGATCTTTAACAATTAACGTTAAGTAAAAAGATATTAAATGATTAAATGAAATCAAGGGCGCAGGAAATCTTGTACCCGGTACTCATGTAAGAGAATAAGGGCAAGAAAATCCTACTAACAAATGAAACAAAGTTTCGAAAACAAATGAAACAGTTAAATGCTTCAAAAGTAAAATTGGTAGTCCAAGGATGTAGGCATACCTTGCCAAGTCTCTATAGGACATAAAGCAAGTTTTTCCCACTGAATTTAATATGATACTTACAGAATTAGCGAACTTTTGTGCTCTGAAAAAATAAGCTAATTCCCTACCGTTGTATGTATCATCATCTCTGACTGACGTGTAGGGGTGCGAGGTGTCAACTGGTGACGAGAACTGCTGCTGAGGTCCCAATTCAGCAACTAAAGTTCGAGCTAGAGGAACTATGGCCCTCTTTGTCCTCCTACAGTCAGATTGCAGAAGATTGGGTACTCTTGACCCGGGGCAGACCACAGTACCAGGGTACCAATATGATGATCTGTCAGAATGAGAAATATTCAAGGGACATAGATGGTAAATACGAGTAATAACATGGAGGGAGAGATGACCAATTAAGAGTATGACTGCGGCCTACAGTCACCACGTAATCCAAAGTTGTCTCACCTTCACTATATGTTACTCTCGTAATGCACAATACACCGCACCTTATAAAAAATGAAATTGAATGAAAAATAGTAAAGCTACGTTAACAGAGTTAAATACGCTTACCATAAATTACCACTTGGCACCAGTACCTGAGTGAGGCTCCTAGGACAGGCCCCCATATAACTTGTGACGGTAACGCGTTGGTGTTCGGCTGTTTAAGGCTAGGGGTATGGCCTCGTCACATAGTTATATAAAAAAAAAATAGAAAAACTGGAACTTCGTCTGTGGAAAGGTAAGGAGAAGACACACAAAACACAAGTAAACTTTAACAATGAAATTTTAATTACGTTAAATAAATCAAAACATGAAAATATGGACTAACAAATATGTATAATAAAATCAATGAATCAAAATAATAAGAATACTTAAATGACACAATGAAAGTTACGTTAAGGCAAAATAACAAGAAGTGCAACAAAAGTTAAGTGGGAGGTGCTGGAATATTGGCTTAAAGCCACCACCTCTCTCAGTACACGCTAACGTCTAGCTGGGAGGAGTGCTGGCTACGAAAGCACGGAACATTCTGCAGACTGATGTTGGGGCGACCCCAGACATCGGGTAGTATTGGGGGGCGAGTGCAGGTGCAGCCAGACCGGCGACCAATCAGCGGAGCCGTAGCGATCAACGGGTAGTTTGGTGATTTGGGTCCGAACAGGTGGCGGGCTGCATACGTTTCTGCTCACCCTTGCAAGCCTTGCTGGTGTTGTTGTCGTCGTTGGACATTTCTTCCATAGTCTTTTTATATAATTGTGAAGACGTAATTTTGGAGGGAAGAGCAGGCTCAATCTCTTGAAGGAGATTATCGTCACAATATATATGAATTAATACCCATGGACGGAAAATTCACAAAAACGTGGAAAACGGCAAAATATTGCCTAATTCGATGATATTTTGTTTAAATCACATGAAGGAAAAGGAGATGATAAACGTTAAAATATTGCTAAATTCGATGATTTTTCGTACGAAGCAAAATGCAAGAAAACTTGCTTAAAATGCAATATTATGCGTAATTCTGAGATTTGAAGGCCAAATCACATATCGTGATACTACATGAAATAGTATCGAAATATTGGTAAAAATGAATATATTTACGTAATATCAAACTACATGAAAAACGTGAAAAAAGTCACTATATAACCATATTTGAGGATTTTAACTTCAAATCATAGAGCGAGTTTCGTATTATTTAGATCCAAGAAAAGATATATGACAATGTTGTTTCCAATACAAATGAAAAAAAACAATGTGTTTTCATTAGAATTAACTATAATGTTCTTGATTTTCCGTTTATATTAACGATGGAAGATGTACACTTAAAACCGCTCTAATCCGGCTGAAACGTCGATATATGCAATAAAAACCGAACTTCTCCCCTTTTCAATATCTTACTCAGTATTTTAACGAGAAACAAATAGATGATTGAAAATGAAGTATTTAAGGTTATTATCTAATCAATTATGTGTTTGCATCATTTTTATCGTATATATATGAATTAAAACCCATGGACTGAAAATTCACAAAAATGTGGAAAACGGCAAAATATTGCTTCATTCGATGATATTTTGTTTAAATCACATGAAGGAAAAGGAGATGATAAACGTTAAAATATTGCTAAATTCGATGATTTTTCGTACGAAGCAAAATGCAAGAAAACTTGCTTAAAATGCAATATTATGCGAAATTCTGAGATTTGAAGGCCAAATCACATATCGTGATACTACATGAAATAGTATCGAAATATTGGTAAAAATGAATATATTTATGTAATATCAAACTACATGAAAAACGTGAAAAAAGTCACTATATAACCATATTTGAGGATTTTAACTTCAAATCATAGAGCGAGGTTTCGTATTATTTAGTTCCAAGAAAAGACATATGACAATGTTGTTTCCAATACAAATGATAAAAAACAATGTGTTTTCATTAGAATTAACAATAATGATCTTGATTTTCCGTTTATATTAACGAGGGAAAATGTGCACGTAAAACCGCTCTAATCTGGCTGAAACGTCGATATATGCAATAAAAACCGAACTTCTCCCCTTTTCAATATCTTACTCAGTATTTTAACGAGAAACAAATAGATGATTGAAAATGAAGTATTTAAGGTTATTATCTAATCAATTATGTGTTTGCATCATTTTTATCGTATATATATATGAATTAATACCCATGGACGGAAAATTCACAAAAACGTGGAAAACGGCAAAATATTGCCTAATTCGATGATATTTTGTTTAAATCACATGAAGGAAAAGGAGATGATAAACGTTAAAATATTGCTAAATTCGATGATTTTTCGTACGAAGCAAAATGCAAGAAAACTTGCTTAAAATGCAATATTATGCGAAATTCTGAGATTTGAAGGCCAAATCACATATCGTGATACTACATGAAATAGTATCGAAATATTGGTAAAAATAATATATTTACGTAATATCAAACTACATGAAAAACGTGAAAAAAGTCACTATATAACCATATTTGAGGATTTTAACTTCAAATCATAGAGCGAGGTTTCGTATTATTTAGATCCAAGAAAAGACATATGACAATGTTGTTTCCAATACAAATGAAAAAAAACAATGTGTTTTCATTAGAATTAACTATAATGTTCTTGATTTTCCGTTTATATTAACGATGGAAGATGTACACGTAAAACCGCTCTAATCCGGCTGAAACGTCGATATATGCAATAAAAACCGAACTTCTCCCCTTTTCAATATCTTACTCAGTATTTTAACGAGAAACAAATAGATGATTGAAAATGAAGTATTTAAGGTTATTATCTAATCAATTATGTGTTTGCATCATTTTTATCGTATATATATATGAATTAATACCCATGGACGGAAAATTCACAAAAACGTGGAAAACGGCAAAATATTGCCTAATTCGATGATATTTTGTTTAAATCACATGAAGGAAAAGGAGATGATAAACGTTAAAATATTGCTAAATTCGATGATTTTTCGTACGAAGCAAAATGCAAGAAAACTTGCTTAAAATGCAATATTATGCGAAATTCTGAGATTTGAAAGCCAAATCACATATCGTGATACTACATGAAATAGTATCGAAATATTGGTAAAAATGAATATATTTATGTAATATCAAACTACATGAAAAACGTGAAAAAAGTCACTATATAACCAAATTTGAGGATTTTAACTTCCAATCATAGAGCGAGGTTACGTATTATTTAGTTCCAAGAAAAGACATATGACAATGTTGTTTCCAATACAAATGATAAAAAACAATGTGTTTTCATTAGAATTAACTATAATGATCTTGATTTTCCGTTTATATTAACGAGGGAAGATGTACACGTAAAACCGCTCTAATCCGGCTGAAACGTCGATATATGCAATAAAAACCGAACTTCTCCCCTTTTCAATATCTTACTCAGTATTTTAACGAGAAACAAATAGATGATTGAAAATGAAGTATTTAAGGTTATTATCTAATCAATTATGTGTTTGCATAATTTTTATCGTATATATATATGAATTAATACCCATGGACGGAAAATTCACAAAAACGTGGAAAACGGCAAAATATTGCCTAATTCGATGATATTTTGTTTAAATCACATGAAGGGAAAGGAGATGATAAACGTTAAAATATTGCTAAATTCGATGATTTTTCGTACGAAGCAAAATGCAAGAAAACTTGCTTAAAAAGCAATATTATGCGAAATTCTGAGATTTGAAAGCCAAATCACATATCGTGATACTACATGAAATAGTATCGAAATATTGGTAAAAATGAATATATTTATGTACTATCAAACTACATGAAAAACGTGAAAAAAGTCACTATATAACCATATTTGAGGATTTTAACTTCAAATCATAGAGCGAGGTTTCGTATTATTTAGATCCAAGAAAAGACATATGACAATGTTGTTTCCAATACAAATGAAAAAAAACAATGTGTTTTCATTAGAATTAACTACAATGTTCCTGATTTTCCGTTTATATTAACGATGGAAGATGTACACGTAAAACCGCTCTAATCCGGCTGAAACGTCGATATATGCAATAAAAACCGAACTTCTCCCCTTTTCAATATCTTACTCAGTATTTTAACGAGAAACAAATAGATGATTGAAAATGAAGTATTTAAGGTTATTATCTAATCAATTATGTGTTTGCATCATTTTTATCGTATATATATGAATTAAAACCCATGGACTGAAAATTCACAAAAATGTGGAAAACGGCAAAATATTGCATAATTCGATGATATTTTGTTTAAATCACATGAAGGAAAAGGAGATGATAAACGTTAAAATATTGCTAAATTCGATGATTTTTCGTACGAAGCAAAATGCAAGAAAACTTGCTTAAAATGCAATATTATGCGAAATTCTGAGATTTGAAGGCCAAATCACATATCGTGATACTACATGAAATAGTATCGAAATTATTGGTAAAAATGAATATATTTATGTAATATCAAACTACATGAAAAACGTGAAAAAAGTCACTATATAACCATATATGAGGATTTTAACTTCAAATCATAGAGCGAGGTTTCGTATTATTTAGTTCCAAGAAAAGACATATGACAATGTTGTTTCCAATACAAATGATAAAAAACAATGTGTTTTCATTAGAATTAACTATAATGATCTTGATTTTCCGTTTATATTAACGAGGGAAAATGTACACGTAAAACCGCTCTAATCCGGCTGAAACGTCGATATATGCAATAAAAACTGAACTTCTCCCCTTTTCAATATCTTACTCAGTATTTTAACGAGAAACAAATAGATGATTGAAAATGAAGTATTTAAGGTTATTATCTAATCAATTATGTGTTTGCATCATTTTTATCGTATATATATATGAATTAATACCCATGGACGGAAAATTCACAAAAACGTGGAAAACGGCAAAATATTGCCTAATTCGATGATATTTTGTTTAAATCACATGAAGGAAAAGGAGATGATAAACGTTAAAATATTGCTAAGTTCGATGATTTTTCGTACGAAGCAAAATGCAAGAAAACTTGCTTAAAATGCAATATTATGCGAAATTCTGAGATTTGAAGGCCAAATCACATATCGTGATACTACATGAAATAGTATCGAAATATTGGTAAAATTAATATATTTACGTAATATCAAACTACATGAAAAACGTGAAAAAAGTCACTATATAACCATATTTGAGGATTTTAACTTCAAATCATAGAGCGAGGTTTCGTATTATTTAGATCCAAGAAAAGACATATGACAATGTTGTTTCCAATACAAATGAAAAAAAACAATGTGTTTTCATTAGAATTAACTATAATGTTCTTGATTTTCCGTTTATATTAACGATGGAAGATGTACACTTAAAACCGCTCTAATCCGGCTGAAACGTCGATATATGCAATAAAAACCGAACTTCTCCCCTTTTCAATATCTTACTCAGTATTTTAACGAGAAACAAATAGATGATTGAAAATGAAGTATTTAAGGTTATTATCTAATCAATTATGTGTTTGCATCATTTTTATCGTATATATATGAATTAAAACCCATGGACTGAAAATTCACAAAAATGTGGAAAACGGCAAAATATTGCTTAATTCGATGATATTTTGTTTAAATCACATGAAGGAAAAGGAGATGATAAACGTTAAAATATTGCTAAATTCGATGATTTTTCGTACGAAGCAAAATGCAAGAAAACTTGCTTAAAATGCAATATTATGCGAAATTCTGAGATTTGAAGGCCAAATCACATATCGTGATACTACATGAAATAGTATCGAAATATTGGTAAAAATGAATATATTTATGTAATATCAAACTACATGAAAAACGTGAAAAAAGTCACTATATAACCATATTTGAGGATTTTAACTTCAAATCATAGAGCGAGGTTTCGTATTATTTAGTTCCAACAAAAGACATATGACAATGTTGTTTCCAATACAAATGATAAAAAACAATGTGTTTTCATTAGAATTAACTATAATGATCTTGATTTTCCGTTTATATTAACGAGGGAAAATGTACACGTAAAACCGCTCTAATCTGGCTGAAACGTCGATATATGCAATAAAAACCGAACTTCTCCCCTTTTCAATATCTTACTCAGTATTTTAACGAGAAACAAATAGATGATTGAAAATGAAGTATTTAAGGTTATTATCTAATCAATTATGTGTTTGCATCATTTTTATCGTATATATATATGAATTAATACCCATGGACGGAAAATTCACAACAACGTGGAAAACGGCAAAATATTGCCTAATTCGATGATATTTTGTTTAAATCACATGAAGGAAAAGGAGATGATAAACGTTAAAATATTGCTAAATTCGATGATTTTTCGTACGAAGCAAAATGCAAGAAAACTTGCTTAAAATGCAATATTATGCGAAATTCTGAGATTTGAAGGCCAAATCACATATCGTGATACTACATGAAATAGTATCGAAATATTGGTAAAAATGAATATATTTACGTAATATCAAACTACATGAAAAACGTGAAAAAAGTCACTATATAACCATATTTGAGGATTTTAACTTCAAATCATAGAGCGAGGTTTCGTATTATTTAGATCCAAGAAAAGACATATGACAATGTTGTTTCCAATACAAATGAAAAAAAAACAATGTGTTTTCATTAGAATTAACTATAATGTTCTTGATTTTCCGTTTATATTAACGATGGAAGATGTACACGTAAAACCGCTCTAATCCGGCTGAAACGTCGATATATGCAATAAAAACCGAACTTCTCCCCTTTTCAATATCTTACTCAGTATTTTAACGAGAAACAAATAGATGATTGAAAATGAAGTATTTAAGGTTATTATCTAATCAATTATGTGTTTGCATCATTTTTATCGTATATATATGAATTAAAACCCATGGACTGAAAATTCACAAAAATGTGGAAAACGGCAAAATATTGCCTAATTCGATGATATTTTGTTTAAATCACATGAAGGAAAAGAAGATGATAAACGTTAAAATATTGCTAAATTCGATGATTTTTCGTACGAAGCAAAATGCAAGAAAACTTACTTAAAATGCAATATTATGCTAAATTCTGAGATTTGAAGGCCAAATCACATATCGTGATACTACATGAAATAGTATCGAAATATTGGTAAAAATGAATATATTTACGTAATATCAAACTACATGAAAAACGTGAAAAAAGTCACTATATAACCATATATGAGGATTTTAACTTCAAATCATAGAGCGAGGTTTCGTATTATTTAGTTCCAAGAAAAGACATATGACAATGTTGTTTCCAATACAAATGATAAAAAACAATGTGTTTTCATTAGAATTAACTATAATATTCTTGATTTTCCGTTTATATTAACGAGGGAAGATGTACACGTAAAACCGCTCTAATCCGGCTGAAACGTCGATATATGCAAAAAAAACGAACTTCTCCCCTTTTCAATATCTTACTCAGTATTTTAACGAGAAACAAATAGATAATTGAAAATGAAGTATTTAAGGTTATTATCTAATCAATTATGTGTTTGCATCATTTTTATCGTTTATATATGAATTAAAACCCATGGACTGAAAATTCACAAAAACGTGGAAAACGGCAAAATATTGCCTAATTCGATGATATTTTGTTTAAATCACATGAAGGAAAAGGAGATGATAAACGTCAAAATATTGCTATATTCGATGATTTTTCGTACGAAACAAAATGCAAGAAAACTTGCTTAAAATGCAATATTATGCGAACTTCTGAGATTTGAAGGCCAAATCACATATCGTGATACTACATGAAATAGTATCGAAATATTGGTAAAAATGAATATATTTACGTAATATCAAACTACATGAAAAACGTGAAAAAAGTCACTATATAACCATGTATTGAGGATTTTAACTTCAAATCATAGAGCGAGGTTTCGTATTATTTAGTTCCAAGAAAAGACATATGACAATGTTGTTTCCAATACAAATGATAAAAAACAATGTGTTTTCATTAGAATTAACTATAATGTTCTTGATTTTCCGTTTATATTAACGAGGGAAGATGTACACGTAAAACCGCTCTAATCCGGCTGAAACGTCGATATATGCAATAAAAACCGAACTTCTCCCCTTTTCAATATCTTACTCAGTATTTTAACGAGAAACAAATAGATAATTGAAAATGAAGTATTTAAAGTTATTATCTAATCAATTATGTGTTTGCATCATTTTTATCGTTTATATATGAATTAAAACCCATGGACTGAAAATTCACAAAAACGTGGAAAACGGCAAAATATTGCCTAATTCGATGATATTTTGTTTAAATCACATGAAGGAAAAGGAGATGATAAACGTCAAAATATTGCTATATTCGATGATTTTTCGTACGAAACAAAATGCAAGAAAACTTGCTTAAAATGCAATATTATGCGAACTTCTGAGATTTGAAGGCCAAATCACATATCGTGATACTACATGAAATAGTATCGAAATATTGGTAAAAATGAATATATTTACGTAATATCAAACTACATGAAAAACGTGAAAAAAGTCACTATATAACCATGTATGAGGATTTTAACTTCAAATCATAGAGCGAGGTTTCGTATTATTTAGTTCCAAGAAAAGACATATGACAATGTTGTTTCCAATACAAATGATAAAAAACAATGTGTTTTCATTAGAATTAACTATAATGTTCTTGATTTTCCGTTTATATTAACGAGGGAAGATGTACACGTAAAACCGCTCTAATCCGGCTGAAACGTCGATATATGCAATAAAAAACGAACTTCTCCCCTTTTCAATATCTTACTCAGTATTTTAACGAGAAACAAATAGATGATTGAAAATGAAGTATTTAAGGTTATTATCTAATCAATTATGTGTTTGCATCATTTTTATCGTATATATATGAATTAAAACCCATGGACTGAAAATTCACAAAAACGTGGAAAACGGTAAAATATTGCCTAATTCGATGATATTTTGTTTAAATCACATGAAGGAAAAGGAGATTATAAACGTTAAAATATTGCTATATTCGATGATTTTTCGTACGAAACAAAATGCAAGAAAACTTGCTTAAAATGCAATATTATGCGAAATTCTGAGATTTGAAGGCCAAATCACATATCGTGATACTACATGAAATAGTATCGAAATATTGGTAAAAATGAATATATTTACGTAATATCAAACTACATGAAAAACGTGAAAAAAGTCACTATATAACCATATTTGAGGATTTTAACTTCAAATCATAGAGCGAGGTTTCGTATTATTTAGTTCCAAGAAAAGACATATGACAATGTTGTTTCCAATACAAATGATAAAAATCAATGTGTTTTCATTAGAATTAACTATAATGTTCTTGATTTTCCGTTTATATTACCGATGGAAGATGTACACGAAAACCGCTCTATTCCGGCTGAAACGTCAATATATGCAATAAAATCAGAACTTCTCTGCCTTTCAATATCTTACTCAGTATTTTAACGAGAAGGAAATAGTTGATTGAAAATGAAGTATTTAAGGTTATTATCTAATCAATTATGTGTTTGCATCATTTTTATCGTATATATATGAATTAAAACCCATGGACTGAAAATTCACAAAAACGTGGAAAACGGCAAAATATTGCCTAATTCGATGATATTTTGTTTAAATCACATGAAGGAAAAGGAGATGATAAACGTTAAAATATTGCTAAATTCGATAATTTTCGTACGAAGCAAAATGCAAGAAAACTTGCTTAAAATGCAATATTATGCGAAATTCTGAGATTTGAAGGCCAAATCACATATCGTGATACTACATGAAATAGTATCGAAATATTGGTAAAATTGAATATATTTATGTAATATCAAACTACATGAAAAACGTGAAAAAAGTCACTATATAACCATATTTGAGGATTTTAACTTCAAATCATAGAGCGAGGTTTCGTATTATTTAGTTCCAAGAAAAGACATATGACAATGTTGTTTCCAATACAAATGATAAAAAACAATGTGTTTTCATTACAATTAACTATAATGATCTTGATTTTCCGTTTATATTAACGAGGGAAGATGTACACGTAAAACCGCTCTAATCCGGCTGAAACGTCGATATATGCAATAAAAACCGAACTTCTCCCCTTTTCAATATCTTACTCAGTATTTTAACGAGAAGGAAATAGTTGATTGAAAATGAAGTATTTAAGGTTATTATCTAATCAATTATGTGTTTGCATCATTTTTATCGTATATATATGAATTAAAACCCATGGACTGAAAATTCACAAAAACGTGGAAAACGGCAAAATATTGCCTAATTCGATGATATTTTGTTTAAATCACATGAAGGAAAAGGAGATGATAAACGTTAAAATATTGCTAAATTCGATATTTTTCGTACGAAGCAAAATGCAAGAAAACTTGCTTAAAATGCAATATTATGCGAAATTCTGAGATTTGAAGGCCAAATCACATATCGTGATACTACATGAAATAGTATCGAAATATTGGTAAAAATGAATATATTTATGTAATATCAAACTACATGAAAAACGTGAAAAAAGTCACTATATAACCATATTTGAGGATTTTAACTTCAAATCATAGAGCGAGGTTTCGTATTATTTAGTTCCAAGAAAAGACATATGACAATGTTGTTTCCAATACAAATGATAAAAAACAATGTGTTTTCATTACAATTAACTATAATGATCTTGATTTTCCGTTTATATTAACGAGGGAAGATGTACACGTAAAACCGCTCTAATCCGGCTGAAACGTAGATATATGCAATAAAAACCGAACTTCTCCCCTTTTCAATATCTTACTCAGTATTTTAACGAGAAACAAATAGATGATTGAAAATGAAGTATTTAAGGTTATTATCTAATCAATTATGTGTTTGCATCATTTTTATCGTATATATATGAATTAAAACCCATGGACTGAAAATTCACAAAAACGTGGAAAACGGCAAAATATTGCCTAATTCGATGATATTTTGTTTAAATCACATGAAGGAAAAGGAGATGATAAACGTCAAAATATTGCTATATTCGATGATTTTTCGTACGAAACAAAATGCAAGAAAACTTGCTTAAAATGCAATATTATGCGAAATTCTGAGATTTGAAGGCCAAATCACATATCGTGATACTACATGAAATAGTATCGAAATATTGGTAAAAATGAATATATTTACGTAATATCAAACTACATGAAAAACGTGAAAAAAGTCACTATATAACCATATTTGAGGATTTTAACTTCAAATCATAGAGCGAGGTTTCGTATTATTTAGATCCAAGAAAAGACATATGACAATCTTGTTTCCAATACAAATGATAAAAAACTATGTGTTTTCATTAGAATTAACTATAATGTTCTTGATTTTCCGTTTATATTAACGATGGAAGATGTACACGTAAAACCGCTCTAATCCGGCTGAAACGTCGATATATGCAATAAAAACCGGACTTCTCCCCTTTTCAATATCTTACTCAGTATTTTAACGAGAAACAAATAGATGATTGAAAATGAAGTATTTAAGGTTATTATCTAATCAATTATGTGTTTGCATCATTTTTATCATATATATATGAATTAAAACCCATGGACTGAAAATTCAAACGTCGATATATGCAATAAAAACCGAACTTCTCCCCTTTTCAATATCTTACTCAGTATTTTAACGAGAAACAAATAGATGATTGAAAATGAAGTATTTAAGGTTATTATCTAATCAATTATGTGTTTGCATAATTTTTATCGTATATATTTGAATTAATACCCATGGACTGAAAATTCACAAAAACGTGGAAAACGGCAAAATATTACCTAATTCGATGATATTTTGATTAAATCACATAAAGGAAAAGGAGATGATAAACGTCAAAATATTGCTATATTCGATGATTTTTCGTACGAAACAAAATGCAAGAAAACTTGCTTAAAATGCAATATTATGCGAAATTCTGAGATTTGAAGGCCAAATCACATATCGTGATACTACATGAAATAGTATCGAAATATTGGTAAAAATGAATATATTTACGTAATATCAAACTACATGAAAAACGTGAAAAAAGTCACTATATAACCATATTTGAGGATTTTAACTTCAAATCATAGAGCGAGGTTTCGTATTATTTAGATCCAAGAAAAGACATATGACAATGTTGTTTCCAATACAAATGATAAAAATCAATGTGTTTTCATTAGAATTAACTAAAATGTTCCTGATTTTCCGTTTATATTACCGATGCAAGATGTACACGTAAAACCGCTCTAATCCGGCTGAAACGTCGATATATGGAATAAAAACCGAACTTCTCCCCTTTTCAATATCTTACTCAGTATTTTAACGAGAAACAAATAGATGATTGAAAATGAAGTATTTAAGGTTATTATTTAATCAATT
>NC_091202.1:2265005-2284521 GCF_040958095.1 Procambarus clarkii | reverse complement strand
CTATGATTTGAAGTTAAAATCCTCAAATATGGTTATATAGTGACTTTTTTCACGTTTTTCATGTAGTTTGATATTACGTAAATATATTCATTTTTACCAATATTTCGATACTATTTCATGTAGTATCACGATATGTGGTTTGGCCTTCAAATCTCAGAATTTCGCATAATATTGCATTTTAGGCAAGTTTTCTTGCGTTTTGTTTCGTACGAAAAATCATCGAATATAGCAATATTTTGACGTTTATCATCTCCTTTTCCTTCATGTGATTTAAACAAAATATCATCGAATTAGGCAATATTATGCCGTTTTCCACGTTTTTGTGAATTTTCAGTTCATATGTTTTAATTCATATATATACGATAAAAATGATGCAAACACATAATTGATTAGATAATAACCTTAAATACTTCATTTTCAATCATCTATTTGTTTCTCGTTAAAATACTGAGTAAGATATTGAAAAGGGGAGAAGTTCTGTTTTTATTGCATATATCGACGTTTCAGCCGGATTAGAGCGGTTTTACGTGTACATCTTCCATCGTTAATATAAACGGAAAATCAAGAACATTATAGTTAATTCTAATGAAAACACATTGTTTTTTATCATTTGTATTGGAAACAACATTGTCATATGTCTTTTCTTGGATCTAAATAATACGAAACCTCGCTCTATGATTTGAAGGTAAAATCCTCAAATATGGTTATATAGTGACTTTTTTCACGTTTTTCATGTAGTTTGATATTACGTAAATATATTCATTTTTACCAATATTTCGATACTATTTCATGTAGTATCACGATATGTGATTTGGCCTTCAAATCTCAGAATTTCGCATAATATTGCATTTTAAGCAAGTTTTCTTGCATTTTGCTTCGTACGAAAAATCATCGAATTTAGCAATATTTTAACGTTTATCATCTCCTTTTCCTTCATGTGATTTAAACAAAATATCATCGAATTAGGCAATATTTTGCCGTTTTCCACGTTTTTGTGAATTTTCCGTCCATGGGTATTAATTCATATATATATACGATAAAAATGATGCAAACACATAATTGATTAGATAATAACCTTAAATACTTAATTTTCAATCATCTATTTGTTTCTCGTTAAAATACTGAGTAAGATCTTGAAAAGGGGAGATGTTCGGTTTTTATTGCATATATCGACGTATCAGCCGGATTAGAGCGGTTTTACGTGTACATCTTCCATCGTTAATATAAACGGAAAATCAAGAACATTATAGTTAATTCTAATGAAAACACATTGTTTTTTATCATTTGTATTGGAAACACATTGTTTTTTATCATTTGTTTTGGAAACAACATTGTCATATGTCTTTTCTTGGATCTAAATAATACGAAACCTCGCTCTATGATTTGAAGGTAAAATCCTCAAATATGGTTATATAGTGGCTTTTTTCACGTTTTTCATGTTTTTTGATATTACGTAAATATATTCATTTTTACCAATATTTCGATACTATTTCATGTAGTATCACGATATGTGATTTGGCCTTCAAATCTCAGAATTTCGCATAATATTGCATTTTAAGCAAGTTTTCTTGCAATTTGCTTCGTACGAAAAATCATCGAATTTAGCAATATTTTAACGTTTATCATCTCCTTTTCCTTCATGTGATTTAAACAAAATATCATCGAATTAGGTAATATTTTGTCGTTTTACACGTTTTTGTGAATTTTCCGTCCATGGGTATTAATTCATATATATATACGATAAAAATGATGCAAACACATAATTGATTAGATAATAACCTTAAATACTTCATTTTCAATCATCTATTTGTTTCTCGTTAAAATACTGAGTAAGATATTGAAAAGGGGAGAAGTTCGGTTTTTATTGCATATATCGACGTTTCAGCCTGATTAGAGCGGTTTTACTTGTACATCTTCCCTCGTTAATATAAACGGAAAATCAAGAACATTATAGTTAATTCTAATGAAAACACATTGTTTTTTATCATTTGTATTGGAAACAACATTGTCATATGTCTTTTATTGGAACTAAATAATACGAAACCTCGCTCTATGATTTGAAGTTAAAATCCTCAAATATGGTTATATAGTGACTTTTTTCACGTTTTTCATGTAGTTTGATATTACGTAAATATATTCATTTTACCAATATTTCGATACAATTTCATGTAGTATCACGATATGTGATTTGGCCTTCAAATCTCAGAATTTCGCATAATATTGCATTTTAGGCAAGTTTTCTTGCATTTTGTTTCGTACAAAAAATCATCGAATATAGCAATATTTTGACGTTTATCATCTCCTTTTCCTTCATGTGATTTAAACAAAATATCATCGAATTAGGCAATATTATGCCGTTTTCCACGTTTTTGTGAATTTTCAGTTCATATGTTTTAATTCATATATATACGATAAAAATGATGCAAACACATAATTGATTAGATAATAACCTTAAATACTTCATTTTCAATCATCTATTTGTTTCTCGTTAAAATACTGAGTAAGATATTGAAAAGGGGAGAAGTTCTGTTTTTATTGCATATATCGACGTTTCAGCCGGATTAGAGCGGTTTTACGTGTACATCTTCCATCGTTAATATAAACGGAAAATCAAGAACATTATAGTTAATTCTAATGAAAACACATTGTTTTTTATCATTTGTATTGGAAACAACATTGTCATATGTCTTTTCTTGGATCTAAATAATACGAAACCTCGCTCTATGATTTGAAGGTAAAATCCTCAAATATGGTTATATAGTGACTTTTTTCACGTTTTTCATGTAGTTTGATATTACGTAAATATATTCATTTTTACCAATATTTCGATACTATTTCATGTAGTATCACGATATGTGATTTGGCCTTCAAATCTCAGAATTTCGCATAATATTGCATTTTAAGCAAGTTTTCTTGCATTTTGCTTCGTACGAAAAATCATCGAATTTAGCAATATTTTAACGTTTATCATCTCCTTTTCCTTCATGTGATTTAAACAAAATATCATCGAATTAGGCAATATTTTGCCGTTTTCCACGTTTTTGTGAATTTTCCGTCCATGGGTATTAATTCATATATATATACGATAAAAATGATGCAAACACATAATTGATTAGATAATAACCTTAAATACTTAATTTTCAATCATCTATTTGTTTCTCGTTAAAATACTGAGTAAGATCTTGAAAAGGGGAGATGTTCGGTTTTTATTGCATATATCGACGTATCAGCCGGATTAGAGCGGTTTTACGTGTACATCTTCCATCGTTAATATAAACGGAAAATCAAGAACATTATAGTTAATTCTAATGAAAACACATTGTTTTTTATCATTTGTATTGGAAACACATTGTTTTTTATCATTTGTTTTGGAAACAACATTGTCATATGTCTTTTCTTGGATCTAAATAATACGAAACCTCGCTCTATGATTTGAAGGTAAAATCCTCAAATATGGTTATATAGTGGCTTTTTTCACGTTTTTCATGTTTTTTGATTATACGTAAATATATTCATTTTTACCAATATTTCGATACTATTTCATGTAGTATCACGATATGTGATTTGGCCTTCAAATCTCAGAATTTCGCATAATATTGCATTTTAAGCAAGTTTTCTTGCAATTTGCTTCGTACGAAAAATCATCGAATTTAGCAATATTTTAACGTTTATCATCTCCTTTTCCTTCATGTGATTTAAACAAAATATCATCGAATTAGGTAATATTTTGTCGTTTTACACGTTTTTGTGAATTTTCCGTCCATGGGTATTAATTCATATATATATACGATAAAAATGATGCAAACACATAATTGATTAGATAATAACCTTAAATACTTCATTTTCAATCATCTATTTGTTTCTCGTTAAAATACTGAGTAAGATATTGAAAAGGGGAGAAGTTCGGTTTTTATTGCATATATCGACGTTTCAGCCTGATTAGAGCGGTTTTACTTGTACATCTTCCCTCGTTAATATAAACGGAAAATCAAGAACATTATAGTTAATTCTAATGAAAACACATTGTTTTTTATCATTTGTATTGGAAACAACATTGTCATATGTCTTTTATTGGAACTAAATAATACGAAACCTCGCTCTATGATTTGAAGTTAAAATCCTCAAATATGGTTATATAGTGACTTTTTTCACGTTTTTCATGTAGTTTGATATTACGTAAATATATTCATTTTACCAATATTTCGATACAATTTCATGTAGTATCACGATATGTGATTTGGCCTTCAAATCTCAGAATTTCGCATAATATTGCATTTTAGGCAAGTTTTCTTGCATTTTGTTTCGTACAAAAAATCATCGAATATAGCAATATTTTGACGTTTATCATCTCCTTTTCCTTCATGTGATTTAAACAAAATATCATCGAATTAGGCAATATTATGCCGTTTTCCACGTTTTCGTGAATTTTCAGTCCATATGTTTTAATTCATATATATATACGATAAAAATGATGCAAACACATAATTGATTAGATAATAACCTTAAATACTTCATTTTCAATCATCTATTTGTTTCTCGTTAAAATACTGAGTAAGATATTGAAAAGGGGAGAAGTTCGGTTTTTATTGCATATATCGACGTTTCAGCCGGATTAGAGGGGTTTTACGTGTACATCTTCCATCGTTAATATAAACGGAAAATCAAGAACATTATAGTTAATTCTAATGAAAACACATTGTTTTTTATCATATGTATTGGAAACAACATTGTCATATGTCTTTTCTTGGATCTAAATAATACGAAACCTCGCTCTATGATTTGAAGGTAAAATCCTCAAATATGGTTATATAGTGACTTTTTTCACGTTTTTCATGTAGTTTGATATTACGTAAATATATTCATTTTTACCAATATTTCGATACTATTTCATGTAGTATCACGATATGTGATTTGGCCTTCAAATCTCAGAATTTCGCATAATATTGCATTTTAAGCAAGTTTTCTTGCATTTTGCTTCGTACGAAAAATCATCGAATTTAGCAATATTTTAACGTTTATCATCTCCTTTTCCTTCATGTGATTTAAACAAAATATCATCGAATTAGGCAATATTTTGCCGTTTTCCACGTTTTTGTGAATTTTCCGTCCATGGGTATTAATTCATATATATATACGATAAAAATGATGCAAACACATAATTGATTAGATAATAACCTTAAATACTTCATTTTCAATCATCTATTTGTTTCTCGTTAAAATACTGAGTAAGATATTGAAAAGGGGAGATGTTCGGTTTTTATTGCATATATCGACGTATCAGCCGGATTAGAGCGGTTTTACGTGTACATCTTCCATCGTTAATATAAACGGAAAATCAAGAACATTATAGTTAATTCTAATGAAAACACATTGTTTTTTATCATTTGTATTGGAAACACAGTGTTTTTTATCATTTGTTTTGGAAACAACATTGTCATATGTCTTTTCTTGGATCTAAATAATACGAAACCTCGCTCTATGATTTGAAGGTAAAATCCTCAAATATGGTTATATAGTGGCTTTTTTCACGTTTTTCATGTTTTTTGATATTACGTAAATATATTCATTTTTACCAATATTTCGATACTATTTCATGTAGTATCACGATATGTGGTTTGGCCTTCAAATCTCAGAATTTCGCATAATATTGCATTTTAGGCAAGTTTTCTTGCATTTTGTTTCGTACGAAAAATCATCGAATATAGCAATATTTTGACGTTTATCATCTCCATTTCCTTCATGTGATTTAAACAAAATATCATCGAACTAGGCAATATTTTGCCGTTTTCCACGTTTTTGTGAATTTTCCGTCCATGGGTATTAATTCATATATATATACGATAAAAATGATGCAAACACATAATTGATTAGATAATAACCTTAAATACTTCATTTTCAATCATCTATTTGTTTCCCGTTAAAATACTGAGTAAGATATTGAAAAGGGGAGAAGTTCGGTTTTTATTGCATATATCGACGTTTCAGCCGGATTAGATCGGTTTTACGTGTACATCTTCCATCGTTAATATAAACGGAAAATCAAGAACATTATAGTTAATTCTAATGAAAACACATTGTTTTTTATCATTTGTATTGGAAACAACATTGTCATATGTCTTTTCTTGGATCTAAATAATACGAAACCTCGCTCTATGATTTGAAGTTAAAATCCTCAAATATGGTTATATAGTGACTTTTTTCACGTTTTTCATGTAGTTTGATATTACGTAAATATATTCATTTTTACCAATATTTCGATACTATTTCATGTAGTATCACGATATGTGATTTGGCCTTCAAATCTCAGAATTTCGCATAATATTGCATTTTAAGCAAGTTTTCTTGCATTTTGCTTCGTACGAAAAATCATCGAATTTAGCAATATTTTAACGTTTATCATCTCCTTTTCCTTCATGTGATTTAAACAAAATATCATCGAATTAGGCAATATTTTGCCGTTTTCCACGTTTTTGTGAATTTTCCGTCCATGGGTATTAATTCATATATATATACGATAAAAATGATGCAAACACATAATTGATTAGATAATAACCTTAAATACTTCATTTTCAATCATCTATTTGTTTCTCGTTAAAATACTGAGTAAGATATTGAAAAGGGGAGATGTTCGGTTTTTATTGCATATATCGACGTATCAGCCGGATTAGAGCGGTTTTACGTGTACATCTTCCATCGTTAATATAAACGGAAAATCAAGAACATTATAGTTAATTCTAATGAAAACACATTGTTTTTTATCATTTGTATTGGAAACACATTGTTTTTTATCATTTGTTTTGGAAACAACATTGTCATATGTCTTTTCTTGGATCTAAATAATACGAAACCTCGCTCTATGATTTGAAGGTAAAATCCTCAAATATGGTTATATAGTGGCTTTTTTCACGTTTTTCATGTTTTTTGATATTACGTAAATATATTCATTTTTACCAATATTTCGATACTATTTCATGTAGTATCACGATATGTGATTTGGCCTTCAAATCTCAGAATTTCGCATAATATTGCATTTTAAGCAAGTTTTCTTGCAATTTGCTTCGTGCGAAAAATCATCGAATTTAGCAATATTTTAACGTTTATCATCTCCTTTTCCTTCATGTGATTTAAACAAAATATCATCGAATTAGGTAATATTTTGTCGTTTTACACGTTTTTGTGAATTTTCCGTCCATGGGTATTAATTCATATATATATACGATAAAAATGATGCAAACACATAATTGATTAGATAATAACCTTAAATACTTCATTTTCAATCATCTATTTGTTTCTCGTTAAAATACTGAGTAAGATATTGAAAAGGGGAGAAGTTCGGTTTTTATTGCATATATCGACGTTTCAGCCTGATTAGAGCGGTTTTACTTGTACATCTTCCCTCGTTAATATAAACGGAAAATCAAGAACATTATAGTTAATTCTAATGAAAACTCATTGTTTTTTATCATTTGTATTGGAAACAACATTGTCATATGTCTTTTATTGGAACTAAATAATACGAAACCTCGCTCTATGATTTGAAGTTAAAATCCTCAAATATGGTTATATAGTGACTTTTTTCACGTTTTTCATGTAGTTTGATATTACGTAAATATATTCATTTTACCAATATTTCGATACAATTTCACGTAGTATCACGATATGTGATTTGGCCTTCAAATCTCAGAATTTCGCATAATATTGCATTTTAGGCAAGTTTTCTTGCATTTTGTTTCGTACAAAAAATCATCGAATATAGCAATATTTTGACGTTTATCATCTCCTTTTCCTTCATGTGATTTAAACAAAATATCATCGAATTAGGCAAAATTATGCCGTTTTCCACGTTTTTGTGAATTTTCAGTCCATATGTTTTAATTCATATATATACGATAAAAATGATGCAAACACATAATTGATTAGATAATAACCTTAAATACTTCATTTTCAATCATCTATTTGTTTCTCGTTAAAATACTGAGTAAGATATTGAAAAGGGGAGAAGTTCGGTTTTTATTGCATATATCGACGTTTCAGCCGGATTAGAGCGGTTTTACGTGTACATCTTCCATCGTTAATATAAACGGAAAATCAAGAACATTATAGTTAATTCTAATGAAAACACATTGTTTTTTATCATTTGTATTGGAAACAACATTGTCATATGTCTTTTCTTGGATCTAAATAATACGAAACCTCGCTCTATGATTTGAAGTTAAAATCCTCAAATATGGTTATATAGTGACTTTTTTCACGTTTTTCATTTAGTTTGATATTACGTAAATATATTCATTTTTACCAATATTTCGATACTATTTCATGTAGTATCACGATATGTGATTTGGCCTTCAAATCTCAGAATTTCGCATAATATTGCATTTTAGGCAAGTTTTCTTGCATTTTGTTTCGTACGAAAAATCATCGAATATAGCAATATTTTGACGTTTATCATCTCCTTTTCCTTCATGTGATTTAAACAAAATATCATCGAATTAGGCAATATTATGCCGTTTTCCACGTTTTTGTGAATTTTCAGTTCATATGTTTTAATTCATATATATACGATAAAAATGATGCAAACACATAATTGATTAGATAATAACCTTAAATACTTCATTTTCAATCATCTATTTGTTTCTCGTTAAAATACTGAGTAAGATATTGAAAAGGGGAGAAGTTCTGTTTTTATTGCATATATCGACGTTTCAGCCGGATTAGAGCGGTTTTACGTGTACATCTTCCATCGTTAATATAAACGGAAAATCAAGAACATTATAGTTAATTCTAATGAAAACACATAGTTTTTTATCATTTGTATTGAAAACAACATTGTCATATGTCTTTTCTTGGATCTAAATAATACGAAACCTCGCTCTATGATTTGAAGTTAAAATCCTCAAATATGGTTATATAGTGACTTTTTTCACGTTTTTCATGTAGTTTGATATTACGTAAATATATTCATTTTTACCAATATTTCGATACAATTTCATGTAGTATCACGATATGTGATTTGGCCTTCAAATCTCAGAATTTCGCATAATATTGCATTTTAAGCAAGTTTTCTTGCATTTTGCTTCGTACGAAAAATCATCGAATTTAGCAATATTTTAACGTTTATCATCTCCTTTTCCTTCATGTGATTTAAACAAAATATCATCGAATTAGGTAATATTTTGCCGTTTTCCACGTTTTTGTGAATTTTCCGTCCATGGGTATTAATTCATATATATATACGATAAAAATGATGCAAACACATAATTGATTAGATAATAACCTTAAATACTTCATTTTCAATCATCTATTTGTTTCTCGTTAAAATACTGAGTAAGATATTGAAAAGGGGAGAAGTTCGGTTTTTATTGCATATATCGACGTATCAGCCGGATTAGAGCGGTTTTACGTGTACATCTTCCATCGTTAATATAAACGGAAAATCAAGAACATTATAGTTAATTCTAATGAAAACACATTGTTTTTTATCAGTTGTATTGGAAACAACATTGTCATATGTCTTTTCTTGGATCTAAATAATACGAAACCTCGCTCTATGATTTGAAGGTAAAATTCTCAAATATGGTTATATAGTGACTTTTTTCACGTTTTTCATGTAGTTTGATATCACATAAATATATTCATTTTTACCAATATTTCGATACTATTTCATGTAGTATCACGATATGTGATTTGGCCTTCAAATCTCAGAATTTCGCATAATATTGCATTTTAAGCAAGTTTTCTTGCATTTTGCTTCGTACGAAAAATCATCGAATTTAGCAATATTTTAACGTTTATCATCTCCTTTTCCTTCATGAGATTTAAACAAAATATCATCGAATTAGGCAATATTTTGCCGTTTTCCACGTTTTTGTGAATTTTCCGTCCATGGGTATTAATTCATATATATATATATATATGGGGGGAAAAGGGGGGTTTGGCATTCCCCAAGGGTGTGAGGCAGCGGCTCATGCAGCTAGAGCCTACATTGCCAACATTACGAATGAAAAAGCCCTGATAAAGCTGGACTTCAAAAATGCTTTCAATCTGGTTAGAAGGGATGCAGTACTCAGTGCAGTTCATCGCCTTTTTCCTTCCCTCTACCCGTTTGTAAACTCATGCTACAGCAAGAATCTAACTCTGCTTTTTGGGGAACATGAAATTGAATCACAAGAAGGTGTCCAACAAGGTGACCCCCTTGCTCCTTTTCTGTTCTGCCTAGTTATCAAGGAAGTCACCGATAACCTGTCCAGTGAGCTCAACATTTGGTTTTTGGATGATGGTACTCTAGCTGGCTCCCCAGCCTCACTCTTGGACGACATAAGAATAATCCAGGAGCAAGGAGCAAGCCTAGGCCTCACCCTGAACCCTTCCAAGTTCGAAATAACCTCCACCAACCAGCACATAATAGAGCAAATAAAGGTTGTTTTGCCTGACATTCATACAACCAACCCTGAGGACAGCACACTCCTAGGTGCTCCTCTTGGAAGGAATGCCATCGACGGGGTCCTTGGTAAGAAGATCACTGACCTGAAGAGGATGAACGAGAGGATTGAAGACATCGATGCTCATGATGCACTTTACCTCATCACCAGATGCTTGTCCCTTCCCAGGCTGACCTACTTTCTAAGATGTTCGCCATCTTTCAACAATATTAAATTAGAAGAGTATGACAGCTTGCTGAAATCAACACTAGAAAAAGCCCTCAATCTTTCCCTCAGCGACTCACAGTGGAAACAGGCCTCCCTTCCTGTCAGACTCGGGGGCCTTGGCGTGCGCACAGCAACACAAATTGCTGTACCAGCATTCCTGTCCTCTTCAGTGGGGTCTGACAACCTGGTGAAGGAAATCCTACCTGAGCACCTAGTTCAACAGGCAGGGGTGCATGATCCTAGCTTCACAGACTGCACAACCAAATGGGTCTCTCTCGCAGGACCAGCACCCCAACCACCGCCTTCTGAAGCCCATAAGCAATCCAGCTGGGATCGCCCCATTGCCGACCAAGAAGCTGCAACTTTGCTAGAAGCTGCGACGACACCACATGACACTGCCCGACTTAGAGCTGTAGCAGCTCCCCATGCAGGTGATTTCCTATTAGCAACCCCAATGTCAGCAACCGGCACCCGTCTCACACCGCAGGCCCTCCGAATTGCCGTGGCTCTCCGCCTAGCTGCCCCAATCCACACCGAATACAGGTGTATTTGCGGCGAGGCAGAGGCCGACAGATACGGACGGCATGGCCTTCTTTGCCAAAGGACGGGAGGATGGCATGCAAGACACGGCGAGGTTAATGACATTATTAAGAGGAGCCTTACCACAGCCGGTTGTCCAGCAGAGAGAGAGCCCCGTTACCTAATGTCCCGCAACTCTGATGAGCCTGTCGGTCGCCCAGACGGAATTACGGTGAACCCCTGGAAGAATGGTAGACAGTTGGTGTGGGACTACACTTGCGTTTCAACTTTGGCCAGTACCTATGTTGACTTCAGTGCTACACAAGCAGGAGGAGCTGCCAATCACCGGGAAGCGGCCAAGTCACGTAAATACAGAGACCTTGAGCACCACTACAATTTTGTCCCCATTGCCTCAGAGACACTTGGTGCCTGGGGTAAAAGTGCTGCTAGCTTTTTAAAGGAGTTGGGGTCTAAGCTAATCGAAACAACAAGAGACCCCAGAGCTGCCAGTTTTCTTTTTCAGCGCCTTAGTGTGGCAATCCAGAGAGGAAATGCTCACTGCATCCATGGTTCCTGCCCGCCATCTGAGGAGCTGGAGGAGCTATTCAACTTGTGACAAGCAGCCTTGTACCCTGTATGTAATCAATATTGTAACTTTTTTTGTGTAATGACATTTTCAAATAAAGTTAGATAAATATACACACTTAACAAAAGAATAGGGGTGGTAGGAGAAGAAAATATCAAAGTGTTCAGTGAGGATCCACAAGGTCTTCTCTGAGTACTCTTTATTTTCTTCTCCGAGGCTATGGGTCCCTACATTTGCACCAGAGGTGGTACCCCTTCTAGGATTTAAAAAAAAAAAAAAAAAAAAAAATATATATATATATATATATACGTTAAAAATGATGCAAACACATAATTGATTAGATAATAACCTTAAATACTTCATTTTCAATCATCTATTTGTTTCTCGTTAAAATACTGAGTAAGATATTGAAAAGGGGAGAAGTTCGGTTTTTATTGCATATATCGACGTATCAGCCGGATTAGAGCGGTTTTACGTGTACATCTTCCATCGTTAATATAAACGGAAAATCAAGAACATTATAGTTAATTCTAATGAAAACACATTGTTTTTTATCATTTGTATTGGAAACAACATTGTCATATGTCTTTTCTTGGATCTAAATAATACGAAACCTCGCTCTATGATTTGAAGTTAAAATCCTCAAATATGGTTATATAGTGACTTTTTTCACGTTTTTCATGTAGTTTGATATTACGTAAATATATTCATTTTTACCAATATTTCGATACTATTACATGTAGTATTACGATATGTGATTTGGCCTTCAAATCTCAGAATTTCGCATAATATTGCATTTTAGGCAAGTTTTCTTGCATTTTGTTTCGTACGAAAATTCATCGAATATAGCAATATTTTGACGTTTATCATCTCCTTTTCCTTCATGTGATTTAAACAAAATATCATCGAATTAGGCAATATTATGCCGTTTTCCACGTTTTTGTGAATTTTCAGTCCATGGGTTTTAATTCATATATATACGATAAAAATGATGCAAACACACAATTGAATAGATAATAACCTTAAATACTTCATTTTCAATCATCTATTTGTTTCTCGTTAAAATACTGAGTAAGATATTGAAAAGGGGAGAAGTTCGGTTTTTATTGCATATATCGACGTTTCAGCCGGATTAGAGCGGTTTTACGTGTACATCTTCCATCGTTAATATAAACGGAAAATCAAGAACATTATAGTTAATTCTAATGAAAACACATTGTTTTTTATCATTTGTATTGGAAACACATTGTTTTTTATCATTTGTATTGGAAACAACATTGTCATATGTCTTTTCTTGGATCTAAATAATACGAAACCTCGCTCTATGATTTGAAGGTAAAATCCTCAAATATGGTTATATAGTGACTTTTTTCACGTTTTTCATGTTTTTTGATATTACGTAAATATATTCATTTTTACCAATATTTCGATACTATTTCATGTAGTATCACGATATGTGATTTGGCCTTCAAATCTCAGAATTTCGCATAATATTGCATTTTAAGCAAGTTTTCTTGCAATTTGCTTCGTACGAAAAATCATCGAATTTAGCAATATTTTAACGTTTATCATCTCCTTTTCCTTCATGTGATTTAAACAAAATATCATCGAATTAGGTAATATTTTGTCGTTTTACACGTTTTTGTGAATTTTCCGTCCATGGGTATTAATTCATATATATATACGATAAAAATGATGCAAACACATAATTGATTAGATAATAACCTTAAATACTTCATTTTTAATCATCTATTTGTTTCTCGTTAAAATACTGAGTAAGATATTGAAAAGGGGAGAAGTTCGGTTTTTATTGCATATATCGACGTTTCAGCCTGATTAGAGCGGTTTTACTTGTACATCTTCCCTCGTTAATATAAACGGAAAATCAAGAACATTATAGTTAATTCTAATGAAAAGACATTGTTTTTTATCATTTGTATTGGAAACAACATTGTCATATGTCTTTTATTGGAACTAAATAATACGAAACCTCGCTCTATGATTTGAAGTTAAAATCCTCAAATATGGTTATATAGTGACTTTTTTCACGTTTTTCATGTAGTTTGATATTACGTAAATATATTCATTTTACCAATATTTCGATACAATTTCATGTAGTATCACGATATGTGATTTGGCCTTCAAATCTCAGAATTTCGCATAATATTGCATTTTAGGCAAGTTTTCTTGCATTTTGTTTCGTACAAAAAATCATCGAATATAGCAATATTTTGACGTTTATCATCTCCTTTTCCTTCATGTGATTTAAACAAAATATCATCGAATTAGGCAATATTATGCCGTTTTCCACGTTTTTGTGAATTTTCAGTCCATGGGTTTTAATTCATATATATACGATAAAAATGATGCAAACACACAATTGAATAGATAATAACCTTAAATACTTCATTTTCAATCATCTATTTGTTTCTCGTTAAAATACTGAGTAAGATATTGAAAAGGGGAGAAGTTCGGTTTTTATTGCATATATCGACGTTTCAGCCGGATTAGAGCGGTTTTACGTGTACATCTTCCATCGTTAATATAAACGGAAAATCAAGAACATTATAGTTAGTTCTAATGAAAACACATTGTTTTTTATCATTTGTATTGGAAACACATTGTTTTTTATCATTTGTATTGGAAACAACATTGTCATATGTCTTTTCTTGGATCTAAATAATACGAAACCTCGCTCTATGATTTGAAGGTAAAATCCTCAAATATGGTTATATAGTGACTTTTTTCACGTTTTTCATGTTTTTTGATATTACGTAAATATATTCATTTTTACCAATATTTCGATACTATTTCATGTAGTATCACGATATGTGATTTGGCCTTCAAATCTCAGAATTTCGCATAATATTGCATTTTAAGCAAGTTTTCTTGCAATTTGCTTCGTACGAAAAATCATCGAATTTAGCAATATTTTAACGTTTATCATCTCCTTTTCCTTCATGTGATTTAAACAAAATATCATCGAATTAGGTAATATTTTGTCGTTTTACACGTTTTTGTGAATTTTCCGTCCATGGGTATTAATTCATATATATATACGATAAAAATGATGCAAACACATAATTGATTAGATAATAACCTTAAATACTTCATTTTTAATCATCTATTTGTTTCTCGTTAAAATACTGAGTAAGATATTGAAAAGGGGAGAAGTTCGGTTTTTATTGCATATATCGACGTTTCAGCCTGATTAGAGCGGTTTTACTTGTACATCTTCCCTCGTTAATATAAACGGAAAATCAAGAACATTATAGTTAATTCTAATGAAAAGACATTGTTTTTTATCATTTGTATTGGAAACAACATTGTCATATGTCTTTTATTGGAACTAAATAATACGAAACCTCGCTCTATGATTTGAAGATAAAATCCTCAAATATGGTTATATAGTGACTTTTTTCACGTTTTTCATGTAGTTTGATATTACGTAAATATATTCATTTTACCAATATTTCGATACAATTTCATGTAGTATCACGATATGTGATTTGGCCTTCAAATCTCAGAATTTCGCATAATATTGCATTTTAGGCAAGTTTTCTTGCATTTTGTTTCGTACAAAAAATCATCGAATATAGCAATATTTTGACGTTTATCATCTCCTTTTCCTTCATGTGATTTAAACAAAATATCATCGAATTAGGCAATATTATGCCGTTTTCCACGTTTTTGTGAATTTTCAGTCCATATGTTTTAATTCATATATATATACGATAAAAATGATGCAAACACATAATTGATTTGATAATAACCTTAAATACTTCATTTTCAATCATCTATTTGTTTCTCGTTAAAATACTGAGTAAGATATTGAAAAGGGGAGATGTTCGGTTTTTATTGCATATATCGACGTATCAGCCGGATTAGAGCGGTTTTACGTGTACATCTTCCATCGTTAATATAAACGGAAAATCAAGAACATTATAGTTAATTCTAATGAAAACACATTGTTTTTTATCATTTGTATTGGAAACACATTGTTTTTTATCATTTGTTTTGGAAACAACATTGTCATATGTCTTTTCTTGGATCTAAATAATACGAAACCTCGCTCTATGATTTAAAGGTAAAATCCTCAAATATGGTTATATAGTGACTTTTTTCACGTTTTTCATGTTTTTTGATATTACGTAAATATATTCATTTTTACCAATATTTCGATACTATTTCATGTAGTATCACGATATGTGATTTGGCCTTCAAATCTCAGAATTTCGCATAATATTGCATTTTAAGCAAGTTTTCTTGCATTTTGTTTCGTACAAAAAATCATCGAATATAGCAATATTTTGACGTTTATCATCTCCTTTTCCTTCATGTGATTTAAACAAAATATCATCGAATTAGGCAATATTATGCCGTTTTCCACGTTTTTGTGAATTTTCAGTCCATGGGTTTTAATTCATATATATACGATAAAAATGATGCAAACACACAATTGAATAGATAATAACCTTAAATACTTCATTTTCAATCATCTATTTGTTTCTCGTTAAAATACTGAGTAAGATATTGAAAAGGGGAGAAGTTCGGTTTTTATTGCATATATCGACGTTTCAGCCGGATTAGAGCGGTTTTACGTGTACATCTTCCATCGTTAATATAAACGGAAAATCAAGAACATTATAGTTAATTCTAATGAAAACACATTGTTTTTTATCATTTGTATTGGAAACACATTGTTTTTTATCATTTGTATTGGAAACAACATTGTCATATGTCTTTTCTTGGATCTAAATAATACGAAACCTCGCTCTATGATTTGAAGGTAAAATCCTCAAATATGGTTATATAGTGACTTTTTTCACGTTTTTCATGTTTTTTGATATTACGTAAATATATTCATTTTTACCAATATTTCGATACTATTTCATGTAGTATCACGATATGTGATTTGGCCTTCAAATCTCAGAATTTCGCATAATATTGCATTTTAAGCAAGTTTTCTTGCAATTTGCTTCGTACGAAAAATCATCGAATTTAGCAATATTTTAACGTTTATCATCTCCTTTTCCTTCATGTGATTTAAACAAAATATCATCGAATTAGGTAATATTTTGTCGTTTTACACGTTTTTGTGAATTTTCCGTCCATGGGTATTAATTCATATATATATACGATAAAAATGATGCAAACACATAATTGATTAGATAATAACCTTAAATACTTCATTTTTAATCATCTATTTGTTTCTCGTTAAAATACTGAGTAAGATATTGAAAAGGGGAGAAGTTCGGTTTTTATTGCATATATCGACGTTTCAGCCTGATTAGAGCGGTTTTACTTGTACATCTTCCCTCGTTAATATAAACGGAAAATCAAGAACATTATAGTTAATTCTAATGAAAAGACATTGTTTTTTATCATTTGTATTGGAAACAACATTGTCATATGTCTTTTATTGGAACTAAATAATACGAAACCTCGCTCTATGATTTGAAGATAAAATCCTCAAATATGGTTATATAGTGACTTTTTTCACGTTTTTCATGTAGTTTGATATTACGTAAATATATTCATTTTACCAATATTTCGATACAATTTCATGTAGTATCACGATATGTGATTTGGCCTTCAAATCTCAGAATTTCGCATAATATTGCATTTTAGGCAAGTTTTCTTGCATTTTGTTTCGTACAAAAAATCATCGAATATAGCAATATTTTGACGTTTATCATCTCCTTTTCCTTCATGTGATTTAAACAAAATATCATCGAATTAGGCAATATTATGCCGTTTTCCACGTTTTTGTGAATTTTCAGTCCATATGTTTTAATTCATATATATATACGATAAAAATGATGCAAACACATAATTGATTAGATAATAACCTTAAATACTTCATTTTCAATCATCTATTTGTTTCTCGTTAAAATACTGAGTAAGATATTGAAAAGGGGAGATGTTCGGTTTTTATTGCATATATCGACGTATCAGCCGGATTAGAGCGGTTTTACGTGTACATCTTCCATCGTTAATATAAACGGAAAATCAAGAACATTATAGTTAATTCTAATGAAAACACATTGTTTTTTATCATTTGTATTGGAAACACATTGTTTTTTATCATTTGTTTGGAAACAACATTGTCATATGTCTTTTCTTGGATCTAAATAATACGAAACCTCGCTCTATGATTTAAAGGTAAAATCCTCAAATATGGTTATATAGTGACTTTTTTCACGTTTTTCATGTTTTTTGATATTACGTAAATATATTCATTTTTACCAATATTTCGATACTATTTCATGTAGTATCACGATATGTGATTTGGCCTTCAAATCTCAGAATTTCGCATAATATTGCATTTTAAGCAAGTTTTCTTGCATTTTGTTTCGTACAAAAAATCATCGAATATAGCAATATTTTGACGTTTATCATCTCCTTTTCCTTCATGTGATTTAAACAAAATATCATCGAATTAGGCAATATTATGCCGTTTTCCACGTTTTTGTGAATTTTCAGTCCATGGGTTTTAATTCATATATATACGATAAAAATGATGCAAACACACAATTGAATAGATAATAACCTTAAATACTTCATTTTCAATCATCTATTTGTTTCTCGTTAAAATACTGAGTAAGATATTGAAAAGGGGAGAAGTTCGGTTTTTATTGCATATATCGACGTTTCAGCCGGATTAGAGCGGTTTTACGTGTACATCTTCCATCGTTAATATAAACGGAAAATCAAGAACATTATAGTTAATTCTAATGAAAACACATTGTTTTTTATCATTTGTATTGGAAACACATTGTTTTTTATCATTTGTATTGGAAACAACATTGTCATATGTCTTTTCTTGGATCTAAATAATACGAAACCTCGCTCTATGATTTGAAGGTAAAATCCTCAAATATGGTTATATAGTGACTTTTTTCACGTTTTTCATGTTTTTTGATATTACGTAAATATATTCATTTTTACCAATATTTCGATACTATTTCATGTAGTATCACGATATGTGATTTGGCCTTCAAATCTCAGAATTTCGCATAATATTGCATTTTAAGCAAGTTTTCTTGCAATTTGCTTCGTACGAAAAATCATCGAATTTAGCAATATTTTAACGTTTATCATCTCCTTTTCCTTCATGTGATTTAAACAAAATATCATCGAATTAGGTAATATTTTGTCGTTTTACACGTTTTTGTGAATTTTCCGTCCATGGGTATTAATTCATATATATATACGATAAAAATGATGCAAACACATAATTGATTAGATAATAACCTTAAATACTTCATTTTTAATCATCTATTTGTTTCTCGTTAAAATACTGAGTAAGATATTGAAAAGGGGAGAAGTTCGGTTTTTATTGCATATATCGACGTTTCAGCCTGATTAGAGCGGTTTTACTTGTACATCTTCCCTCGTTAATATAAACGGAAAATCAAGAACATTATAGTTAATTCTAATGAAAAGACATTGTTTTTTATCATTTGTATTGGAAACAACATTGTCATATGTCTTTTATTGGAACTAAATAATACGAAACCTCGCTCTATGATTTGAAGATAAAATCCTCAAATATGGTTATATAGTGACTTTTTTCACGTTTTTCATGTAGTTTGATATTACGTAAATATATTCATTTTACCAATATTTCGATACAATTTCATGTAGTATCACGATATGTGATTTGGCCTTCAAATCTCAGAATTTCGCATAATATTGCATTTTAGGCAAGTTTTCTTGCATTTTGTTTCGTACAAAAAATCATCGAATATAGCAATATTTT
>NC_091202.1:2262115-2264505 GCF_040958095.1 Procambarus clarkii | reverse complement strand
GGCTTATAGCATGGACACGAGTTCTCTCACATTGACAGTGGCTTGATGAAAAAGGCAGAATAACCTCACACTCATCTAGCGCCCTCGGGAAGTGGAGATATTTGAGGTGTATATATATCTCGAAGTCTCTACTTCTTTTGTAGGGTCTGATGGTGTAGTGGGTTAAAGCGTACTAGTTATGGCAGCTACTGGAAGGTAGTTGTGCTTTCTGGGTTTGAGGCCCACTGGTGGGTGTTGTCCAAAGATTGTTAATCTTCACTTGTGGTTTATGCAAGTATAGGCTTATAGCATGGACACGAGTTCTCTCACATTGAGAGTGGCTTGATGAAAAAGGCAGAATAACCTCACACTCATCTAGCGCCCTCGGGAAGTGGAGATATTTGAGGTGTATATATATCTCGAAGTCTCTACTTCTTTTGTAGGGTCTGATGGTGTAGTGGGTTAAAGCGTACTAGTTATGGCAGCTACTGGAAGGTAGTTGTGCTTTCTGGCTTCGAGGCCCACTGGTGGGTGTTGTCCAAAGATTGTTAATCTTCACTTGTGGTTTATGCAAGTATAGGCTTATAGCATGGACACGAGTTCTCTCACATTGAGAGTGGCTTGATGAAAAACGCAGAATAACCTCACACTCATCTAGCGCCCTCGGGAAGTGGAGATATTTGAGGTGTATATATATCTCGAAGTCTCTACTACTTTTGTAGGGTCTGATGGTGTAGTGGGTTAAAGCGTACTACTTATGGCAGCTACTGGAAGGTAGTTGTGCTTTCTGGCTTCGAGGCCCACTGGTGGGTGTTGTCCAAAGATTGTTAATCTTCACTTGTGGTTTATGCAAGTATAGGCTTATAGCATGGACACGAGTTCTCTCACATTAAGAATGGCTTGATGAAAAACGCAGAATAACCTCACATTCATCTAGCACCCTCGGGAAGTGGAGATATTTGAGGTGTATATATATATCGAAGTCTCTACTTCTTTTGTAGGGTCTGATGGTGTAGTGGGTTAAAGCGTACTAGTTATGGCAGCTACTGGAAGGTAGTTGTGCTTTCTGGGTTCGAGGCCCACTGGTGGGTGTTGTCCAAAGATTGTTAATCTTCACTTGTGGTTTATGCAAGTATAGGCTTATAGCATGGACACGAGTTCTCTCACATTGACAGTGGCTTGATGAAAAATGCAGAATAACCTCACACTCATCTAGCGCCCTCGGGAAGTGGAGATATTTGAGGTGTATATATATCTCGAAGTCTCTACTTCTTTTGTAGGGTCTGATGGTGTAGTGGGTTAAAGCGTACTAGTTATGGCAGCTACTGGAAGGTAGTTGTGCTTTCTGGGTTCGAGGCCCACTTGTGGGTGTTGTCCAAAGATTGTTAATCTTCACTTGTGGTTTATGCAAGTATAGGCTTATAGCATGGACACGAGTTCTCTCACATTGACAGTGGCTTGATGAAAAACGCAGAATAACCTCACACTCATCTAGCGCCCTCGGGAAGTGGAGATATTTGAGGTGTATATATATCTCGAAGTCTCTACTTCTTTTGTAGGGTCTGATGGTGTAGTGGGTTAAAGCGTACTAGTTATGGCAGCTACTGGAAGGTAGTTGTGCTTTCTGGGTTCGAGGCCCACTGGTGGGTGTTGTCCAAAGATTGTTAATCTTCACTTGTGGTTTATTTTTTTTTTTTTTTTTTTTTTTTTTTTTTGAGATATATACAACAGTTGTTACATTCTTGTACAGCCACTAGTACGCGTAGCGTTTCGGGCAGGTCCCTGGAATACGATCCCCTGCCGCGAAGAATCGTTTTTTCATTCAAGTACACATTTTACTGTTGCGTTAAACAGAGGCTACAGTTAAGGAATTGCGCCCAGTAAATCCTCCCCGGCCAGGATACGAACCCATGACATATGCGCTCGCGGAACGCCAGGCGAGTGTCTTACCACTACACTACGGAAACTGTAAAGTATAGGCTTATGGCATGGACACGAGTTCTCTCACATTGACAGTGGCTGATGAAAAACGCAGAATGACCTCACACTCATCTAGCGCCTCTCGGGAAGTGGAGATATTTTGAAGGTGTATATATATCTCGAAGTCTCTACTTCTTTTGTAGGGTCTGATGGTGTAGTGGGTTAAAGCGTACTAGTTATGGCAGCTACTGGAAGGTAGTTGTGCTTTCTGGGTTCGAGGCCCACTTGTGGGTGTTGTCCAAAGATTGTTAATCTTCACTTGTGGTTTATGCAAGTATAGGCTTATAGCATGGACACGAGTTCTCTCACATTGACAGTGGCTTGATGAAAAACGCAGAATAACCCCTTCACACTTCTCTAGCGCCCCTCGGGAAGTGGAGATATTTGAGGCTGTATATATATCTCGAAGTCTCCTTCCTACTTCCTTTTGT
>NC_091202.1:2239615-2247115 GCF_040958095.1 Procambarus clarkii | reverse complement strand
TTGACAGTGGCTTGATGAAAAACGCAGAATAACCTCACACTCATCTAGCGCCCTCGGGAAGTGGAGATATTTGAGGTGTATATATATCTCGAAGTCTCTACTTCTTTTGTAGGGTCTGATGGTGTAGTGGGTTAAAGCGTACTAGTTATGGCAGCTACTGGAAGGTAGTTGTGCTTTCTGGGTTCGAGGCCCACTGGTGGGTGTTGTCCAAAGATTGTTAATCTTCACTTGTGGTTTATGCAAGTATAGGCTTATAGCATGGACACGAGTTCTCTCACATTGACAGTGGCTTGATGAAAAACGCAGAATAACCTCACACTCATCTAGCGCCCTCGGGAAGTGGAGATATTTGAGGTGTATATATATCTCGAAGTCTCTACTTCTTTTGTAGGGTCTGATGGTGTAGTGGGTTAAAGCGTACTAGTTATGGCAGCTACTGGAAGGTAGTTGTGCTTTCTGGGTTCGAGGCCCACTGGTGGGTGTTGTCCAAAGATTGTTAATCTTCACTTGTGGTTTATGCAAGTATAGGCTTATAGCATGGACACGAGTTCTCTCACATTGACAGTGGCTTGATGAAAAACGCAGAATAACCTCACACTCATCTAGCGCCCTCGGGAAGTGGAGATATTTGAGGTGTATATATATCTCGAAGTCTCTACTTCTTTTGTAGGGTCTGATGGTGTAGTGGGTTAAAGCGTACTAGTTATGGCAGCTACTGGAAGGTAGTTGTGCTTTCTGGGTTCGAGGCCCACTGGTGGGTGTTGTCCAAAGATTGTTAATCTTCACTTGTGGTTTATGCAAGTATAGGCTTATAGCATGGACACGAGTTCTCTCACATTGACAGTGGCTTGATGAAAAACGCAGAATAACCTCACACTCATCTAGCGCCCTCGGGAAGTGGAGATATTTGAGGTGTATATATATCTCGAAGTCTCTACTTCTTTTGTAGGGTCTGATGGTGTAGTGGGTTAAAGCGTACTAGTTATGGCAGCTACTGGAAGGTAGTTGTGCTTTCTGGGTTCGAGGCCCACTGGTGGGTGTTGTCCAAAGATTGTTAATCTTCACTTGTGGTTTATGCAAGTATAGGCTTATAGCATGGACACGAGTTCTCTCACATTGACAGTGGCTTGATGAAAAACGCAGAATAACCTCACACTCATCTAGCGCCCTCGGGAAGTGGAGATATTTGAGGTGTATATATATCTCGAAGTCTCTACTTCTTTTGTAGGGTCTGATGGTGTAGTGGGTTAAAGCGTACTAGTTATGGCAGCTACTGGAAGGTAGTTGTGCTTTCTGGGTTCGAGGCCCACTGGTGGGTGTTGTCCAAAGATTGTTAATCTTCACTTGTGGTTTATGCAAGTATAGGCTTATAGCATGGACACGAGTTCTCTCACATTGACAGTGGCTTGATGAAAAACGCAGAATAACCTCACACTCATCTAGCGCCCTCGGGAAGTGGAGATATTTGAGGTGTATATATATCTCGAAGTCTCTACTTCTTTTGTAGGGTCTGATGGTGTAGTGGGTTAAAGCGTACTAGTTATGGCAGCTACTGGAAGGTAGTTGTGCTTTCTGGGTTCGAGGCCCACTGGTGGGTGTTGTCCAAAGATTGTTAATCTTCACTTGTGGTTTATGCAAGTATAGGCTTATAGCATGGACACGAGTTCTCTCACATTGACAGTGGCTTGATGAAAAACGCAGAATAACCTCACACTCATCTAGCGCCCTCGGGAAGTGGAGATATTTGAGGTGTATATATATCTCGAAGTCTCTACTTCTTTTGTAGGGTCTGATGGTGTAGTGGGTTAAAGCGTACTAGTTATGGCAGCTACTGGAAGGTAGTTGTGCTTTCTGGGTTCGAGGCCCACTGGTGGGTGTTGTCCAAAGATTGTTAATCTTCACTTGTGGTTTATGCAAGTATAGGCTTATAGCATGGACACGAGTTCTCTCACATTGACAGTGGCTTGATGAAAAACGCAGAATAACCTCACACTCATCTAGCGCCCTCGGGAAGTGGAGATATTTGAGGTGTATATATATCTCGAAGTCTCTACTTCTTTTGTAGGGTCTGATGGTGTAGTGGGTTAAAGCGTACTAGTTATGGCAGCTACTGGAAGGTAGTTGTGCTTTCTGGGTTCGAGGCCCACTGGTGGGTGTTGTCCAAAGATTGTTAATCTTCACTTGTGGTTTATGCAAGTATAGGCTTATAGCATGGACACGAGTTCTCTCACATTGACAGTGGCTTGATGAAAAACGCAGAATAACCTCACACTCATCTAGCGCCCTCGGGAAGTGGAGATATTTGAGGTGTATATATATCTCGAAGTCTCTACTTCTTTTGTAGGGTCTGATGGTGTAGTGGGTTAAAGCGTACTAGTTATGGCAGCTACTGGAAGGTAGTTGTGCTTTCTGGGTTCGAGGCCCACTGGTGGGTGTTGTCCAAAGATTGTTAATCTTCACTTGTGGTTTATGCAAGTATAGGCTTATAGCATGGACACGAGTTCTCTCACATTGACAGTGGCTTGATGAAAAACGCAGAATAACCTCACACTCATCTAGCGCCCTCGGGAAGTGGAGATATTTGAGGTGTATATATATCTCGAAGTCTCTACTTCTTTTGTAGGGTCTGATGGTGTAGTGGGTTAAAGCGTACTAGTTATGGCAGCTACTGGAAGGTAGTTGTGCTTTCTGGGTTCGAGGCCCACTGGTGGGTGTTGTCCAAAGATTGTTAATCTTCACTTGTGGTTTATGCAAGTATAGGCTTATAGCATGGACACGAGTTCTCTCACATTGACAGTGGCTTGATGAAAAACGCAGAATAACCTCACACTCATCTAGCGCCCTCGGGAAGTGGAGATATTTGAGGTGTATATATATCTCGAAGTCTCTACTTCTTTTGTAGGGTCTGATGGTGTAGTGGGTTAAAGCGTACTAGTTATGGCAGCTACTGGAAGGTAGTTGTGCTTTCTGGGTTCGAGGCCCACTGGTGGGTGTTGTCCAAAGATTGTTAATCTTCACTTGTGGTTTATGCAAGTATAGGCTTATAGCATGGACACGAGTTCTCTCACATTGACAGTGGCTTGATGAAAAACGCAGAATAACCTCACACTCATCTAGCGCCCTCGGGAAGTGGAGATATTTGAGGTGTATATATATCTCGAAGTCTCTACTTCTTTTGTAGGGTCTGATGGTGTAGTGGGTTAAAGCGTACTAGTTATGGCAGCTACTGGAAGGTAGTTGTGCTTTCTGGGTTCGAGGCCCACTGGTGGGTGTTGTCCAAAGATTGTTAATCTTCACTTGTGGTTTATGCAAGTATAGGCTTATAGCATGGACACGAGTTCTCTCACATTGACAGTGGCTTGATGAAAAACGCAGAATAACCTCACACTCATCTAGCGCCCTCGGGAAGTGGAGATATTTGAGGTGTATATATATCTCGAAGTCTCTACTTCTTTTGTAGGGTCTGATGGTGTAGTGGGTTAAAGCGTACTAGTTATGGCAGCTACTGGAAGGTAGTTGTGCTTTCTGGGTTCGAGGCCCACTGGTGGGTGTTGTCCAAAGATTGTTAATCTTCACTTGTGGTTTATGCAAGTATAGGCTTATAGCATGGACACGAGTTCTCTCACATTGACAGTGGCTTGATGAAAAACGCAGAATAACCTCACACTCATCTAGCGCCCTCGGGAAGTGGAGATATTTGAGGTGTATATATATCTCGAAGTCTCTACTTCTTTTGTAGGGTCTGATGGTGTAGTGGGTTAAAGCGTACTAGTTATGGCAGCTACTGGAAGGTAGTTGTGCTTTCTGGGTTCGAGGCCCACTGGTGGGTGTTGTCCAAAGATTGTTAATCTTCACTTGTGGTTTATGCAAGTATAGGCTTATAGCATGGACACGAGTTCTCTCACATTGACAGTGGCTTGATGAAAAACGCAGAATAACCTCACACTCATCTAGCGCCCTCGGGAAGTGGAGATATTTGAGGTGTATATATATCTCGAAGTCTCTACTTCTTTTGTAGGGTCTGATGGTGTAGTGGGTTAAAGCGTACTAGTTATGGCAGCTACTGGAAGGTAGTTGTGCTTTCTGGGTTCGAGGCCCACTGGTGGGTGTTGTCCAAAGATTGTTAATCTTCACTTGTGGTTTATGCAAGTATAGGCTTATAGCATGGACACGAGTTCTCTCACATTGACAGTGGCTTGATGAAAAACGCAGAATAACCTCACACTCATCTAGCGCCCTCGGGAAGTGGAGATATTTGAGGTGTATATATATCTCGAAGTCTCTACTTCTTTTGTAGGGTCTGATGGTGTAGTGGGTTAAAGCGTACTAGTTATGGCAGCTACTGGAAGGTAGTTGTGCTTTCTGGGTTCGAGGCCCACTGGTGGGTGTTGTCCAAAGATTGTTAATCTTCACTTGTGGTTTATGCAAGTATAGGCTTATAGCATGGACACGAGTTCTCTCACATTGACAGTGGCTTGATGAAAAACGCAGAATAACCTCACACTCATCTAGCGCCCTCGGGAAGTGGAGATATTTGAGGTGTATATATATCTCGAAGTCTCTACTTCTTTTGTAGGGTCTGATGGTGTAGTGGGTTAAAGCGTACTAGTTATGGCAGCTACTGGAAGGTAGTTGTGCTTTCTGGGTTCGAGGCCCACTGGTGGGTGTTGTCCAAAGATTGTTAATCTTCACTTGTGGTTTATGCAAGTATAGGCTTATAGCATGGACACGAGTTCTCTCACATTGACAGTGGCTTGATGAAAAACGCAGAATAACCTCACACTCATCTAGCGCCCTCGGGAAGTGGAGATATTTGAGGTGTATATATATCTCGAAGTCTCTACTTCTTTTGTAGGGTCTGATGGTGTAGTGGGTTAAAGCGTACTAGTTATGGCAGCTACTGGAAGGTAGTTGTGCTTTCTGGGTTCGAGGCCCACTGGTGGGTGTTGTCCAAAGATTGTTAATCTTCACTTGTGGTTTATGCAAGTATAGGCTTATAGCATGGACACGAGTTCTCTCACATTGACAGTGGCTTGATGAAAAACGCAGAATAACCTCACACTCATCTAGCGCCCTCGGGAAGTGGAGATATTTGAGGTGTATATATATCTCGAAGTCTCTACTTCTTTTGTAGGGTCTGATGGTGTAGTGGGTTAAAGCGTACTAGTTATGGCAGCTACTGGAAGGTAGTTGTGCTTTCTGGGTTCGAGGCCCACTGGTGGGTGTTGTCCAAAGATTGTTAATCTTCACTTGTGGTTTATGCAAGTATAGGCTTATAGCATGGACACGAGTTCTCTCACATTGACAGTGGCTTGATGAAAAACGCAGAATAACCTCACACTCATCTAGCGCCCTCGGGAAGTGGAGATATTTGAGGTGTATATATATCTCGAAGTCTCTACTTCTTTTGTAGGGTCTGATGGTGTAGTGGGTTAAAGCGTACTAGTTATGGCAGCTACTGGAAGGTAGTTGTGCTTTCTGGGTTCGAGGCCCACTGGTGGGTGTTGTCCAAAGATTGTTAATCTTCACTTGTGGTTTATGCAAGTATAGGCTTATAGCATGGACACGAGTTCTCTCACATTGACAGTGGCTTGATGAAAAACGCAGAATAACCTCACACTCATCTAGCGCCCTCGGGAAGTGGAGATATTTGAGGTGTATATATATCTCGAAGTCTCTACTTCTTTTGTAGGGTCTGATGGTGTAGTGGGTTAAAGCGTACTAGTTATGGCAGCTACTGGAAGGTAGTTGTGCTTTCTGGGTTCGAGGCCCACTGGTGGGTGTTGTCCAAAGATTGTTAATCTTCACTTGTGGTTTATGCAAGTATAGGCTTATAGCATGGACACGAGTTCTCTCACATTGACAGTGGCTTGATGAAAAACGCAGAATAACCTCACACTCATCTAGCGCCCTCGGGAAGTGGAGATATTTGAGGTGTATATATATCTCGAAGTCTCTACTTCTTTTGTAGGGTCTGATGGTGTAGTGGGTTAAAGCGTACTAGTTATGGCAGCTACTGGAAGGTAGTTGTGCTTTCTGGGTTCGAGGCCCACTGGTGGGTGTTGTCCAAAGATTGTTAATCTTCACTTGTGGTTTATGCAAGTATAGGCTTATAGCATGGACACGAGTTCTCTCACATTGACAGTGGCTTGATGAAAAACGCAGAATAACCTCACACTCATCTAGCGCCCTCGGGAAGTGGAGATATTTGAGGTGTATATATATCTCGAAGTCTCTACTTCTTTTGTAGGGTCTGATGGTGTAGTGGGTTAAAGCGTACTAGTTATGGCAGCTACTGGAAGGTAGTTGTGCTTTCTGGGTTCGAGGCCCACTGGTGGGTGTTGTCCAAAGATTGTTAATCTTCACTTGTGGTTTATGCAAGTATAGGCTTATAGCATGGACACGAGTTCTCTCACATTGACAGTGGCTTGATGAAAAACGCAGAATAACCTCACACTCATCTAGCGCCCTCGGGAAGTGGAGATATTTGAGGTGTATATATATCTCGAAGTCTCTACTTCTTTTGTAGGGTCTGATGGTGTAGTGGGTTAAAGCGTACTAGTTATGGCAGCTACTGGAAGGTAGTTGTGCTTTCTGGGTTCGAGGCCCACTGGTGGGTGTTGTCCAAAGATTGTTAATCTTCACTTGTGGTTTATGCAAGTATAGGCTTATAGCATGGACACGAGTTCTCTCACATTGACAGTGGCTTGATGAAAAACGCAGAATAACCTCACACTCATCTAGCGCCCTCGGGAAGTGGAGATATTTGAGGTGTATATATATCTCGAAGTCTCTACTTCTTTTGTAGGGTCTGATGGTGTAGTGGGTTAAAGCGTACTAGTTATGGCAGCTACTGGAAGGTAGTTGTGCTTTCTGGGTTCGAGGCCCACTGGTGGGTGTTGTCCAAAGATTGTTAATCTTCACTTGTGGTTTATGCAAGTATAGGCTTATAGCATGGACACGAGTTCTCTCACATTGACAGTGGCTTGATGAAAAACGCAGAATAACCTCACACTCATCTAGCGCCCTCGGGAAGTGGAGATATTTGAGGTGTATATATATCTCGAAGTCTCTACTTCTTTTGTAGGGTCTGATGGTGTAGTGGGTTAAAGCGTACTAGTTATGGCAGCTACTGGAAGGTAGTTGTGCTTTCTGGTTCGAGGCCCACTGGTGGGTGTTGTCCAAAGATTGTTAATCTTCACTTGTGGTTTATGCAAGTATAGGCTTATAGCATGGACACGAGTTCTCTCACATTGAAGTGGCTTGATGAAAAACGCAGAATAACCTCACACTCATCTAGCGCCCTCGGGAAGTGGAGATATTTGAGGTGTATATATATCTCGAAGTCTCTACTTCTTTTGTAGGGTCTGATGGTGTAGTGGGTTAAAGCGTACTAGTTATGGCAGCTACTGGAAGGTAGTTGTGCTTTCTGGGTTCGAGGCCCACTGGTGGGTGTTGTCCAAAGATTGTTAATCTTCACTTGTGGTTTATGCAAGTATA
>NC_091202.1:2202429-2239115 GCF_040958095.1 Procambarus clarkii | reverse complement strand
ACACTCAACAAGAGCCATCACCACAGTACACACTCAACAAGAGCCACCAGCACAGTACACACTCAACAAGAGCCACCACCACAGTACACACTCAACAAGAGCCACCACCACAGTACACACTCAACAAGAGCCATCACCACAGTACACACTCAACAAGAGCCACCACCACAGTACACACTCAACAAGAGCCACCACCACAGTACACACTCAACAAGAGCCACCACCACAGTACACACTCAACAAGAGCCATCACCACAGTACACACACAACAAGAGCCACCACCACAGTACACACACAACAAGAGCCACCACCACAGTACACACTCAACAAGAGCCATCACCACAGTACACACACAACAAGAGCCACCACCACAGTACACACACAACAAGAGCCACCACCACAGTACACACTCAACAAGAGCCATCACCACAGTACACACTCAACAAGAGCCACCACCACAGTACACACACAACAAGAGCCACCAGCACAGTACACACACAACAAGAGCCACCAGCACAGTACACACACTCAACAAGAGCCATCACCACAGTATACACTCAACAAGAGCCACCACCACAGTACACACACAACAAGAGCCACCACCACAGTACACACACAACAAGAGCCACCACCACAGTACACACACAACAAGAGCCATCACCACAGTACACACTCAACAAGAGCCACCAGCACAGTACACACACTCAACAAGAGCCATCACCACAGTACACACACAACAAGAGCCACCAGCACAGTACACACACTCAACAAGAGCCATCACCACAGTACACACACAACAAGAGCCACCACCACAGTACACACTCAACAAGAGCCACCACCACAGTACACACTCAACAAGAGCCATCACCACAGTACACACTCAACAAGAGCCACCAGCACAGTACACACACTCAACAAGAGCCACCACCACAGTACACACACTCAACAAGAGCCACCACCACAGTACACACTCAACAAGAGCCACCAGCACAGTACACACACTCAACAAGAGCCACCACCACAGTACACACACTCAACAAGAGCCACCACCACAGTACACACACTCAACAAGAGCCACCAGCACAGTACACACACTCAACAAGAGCCACCACCACAGTACACACACTCAACAAGAGCCACCACCACAGTACACACTCAACAAGAGCCATCACCACAGTACACACACAACAAGAGCCACCAGCACAGTACACACTCAACAAGAGCCACCAGCACAGTACACACACAACAAGAGCCACCAGCACAGTACACACTCAACAAGAGCCACCAGCACAGTACACACTCAACAAGAGCCACCAGCACAGTACACACACAACAAGAGCCACCAGCACAGTACACACTCAACAAGAGCCACCAGCACAGTATACACTCAACAAGAGCCACCAGCACAGTACACACACAACAAGAGCCACCAGCACAGTACACACTCAACAAGAGCCACCAGCACAGTATACACTCAACAAGAGCCACCACCACAGTACACACACAACAAGAGCCACCACCACAGTACACACTCAACAAGAGCCACCAGCACAGTACACACTCAACAAGAGCCACCAGCACAGTACACACACAACAAGAGCCACCACCACAGTACACACTCAACAAGAGCCACCACCACAGTACACACTCAACAAGAGCCACCACCACAGTACACACTCAACAAGAGCCACCAGCACAGTACACACTCAACAAGAGCCACCACTAAACACTCAACAAGAGCCACCAGCTGTGGGAACCGACCTGTGAGATTTATATTTATTTAATTTATATGAATTTATATTTACGTTAATTTATATACTTCGATAGCAATTTGTATAATGATAAGTGGACTGTATTTCTGCAATAATCTCTTAATCTCACAAATCGATCCTCTACACATTAGGGGGGTTTATTTGTTTATATATATGCAGCCAATCAAACTACAAAATTAACTACATACATTGAAGAGGTTCCTTATCTTATAGTACAGCAGGTTAGTCCACCAGGTATAACTAGGGTGTAGACACCAAATTATCCTCTTTGAGGTAGCTTCCATATCACCCAGTAACTGGTGCACAAATCTTGCATCCTCGTCTTGACCTGTCAAAAGTGCGCTAGCTGTGAAGCCAGATTCTATATATGACAAGCTATATCAGAGAAAACACTACATGGAACATGAAGACCTGGCTTAATTACCTTTAGTTTGAGGCTTCCATGTGATCTAACCGGGTCACCCTATATCCTGACATTAATGGCCATAAATGAATGATAAACGGGTTTCGGATAGACACTTAACTTGAATTTGTAGACAGCGTGTTGAAGATGGTACCTTTGGTTTCCATAACACTACGTCCAAGTAAAATTAACAGGAGCCGAATTTGCTCCCGTGTGAGCCTCTGGTCTCGTCTCAATGGCTGCCCTCCTTTCCCACTCACTGACGCCTGGCCTACTTTGTCCAGATTTCAGAAAGTGATAGAAGGGTCACATTTACTCTACTTTAATATTGATAATTAAGTTAATTTATATAAGATGTTTTTATGATGGTAAAGTCCAAAGACTAATGTATTTAAGAATAATTCCCAGCAGAATAGCTGGTGAATTATAATAGTATGTGGTGATGATATCCCGTTTTCTTTAGACGGTAATTCCACTACAAGTTACGTTTTCTATGGGTTACTTGTTGGTAATACAGTTATTATCTGTATGATTATTAAATGGTGTCGGATTTTCCGACATAATTCCCCAGGGGGCTGCTCACGGGTCGAAGTCCTATTTAGAACAGACGAACACCGATACTCCTCCCTCGAATTATTAGATTAATTTGATGTTAGTAGTTAGTAAGCACACATTTGTGCGTCTGTTCGTACAGGACGGATGTCCCGTACTAGAGTTGCAAGGGTTAGAAGTCTAATGCGATTTCATTTCCCTGTCAACTCTTGAAAGGCTAATATTCAAGCCTTATTACATATTATTTAACCCAGAAGACTGGATGTGATCAAGTACTACAGTCAAGTATGATTCAGGGACTGCAGTGAGATCAGTGACATTAGATATAACTTGAAGTTTGTTCAGGTAACTGGTCACTGATATATAAACACTGAGGCCCATGGAATACATCTTGATTAAATAATAAATGTATCAAATCAGTCATCAAATTTGTTGGGGTTTAATTTAGTTAATTGATTCAGAAGATTGAATAGCTCATCATTAAAGTAAAGTATGGTTCTGAGACTGCAGTGGGTTCAGTGACATTGGTCGCAGTGACTTGTAGCTGTTTTAGGCTTCTGTTCACTGATTTGCCACTGAGGCCTCATGAACTCATCTCCAGCTTTAAATGATGATACTAACATCAACCTCTGTTAGTATAGTCAGCTGTAATCTCCTTAGTATAATGCTACTGGAGAAATATAATCAGCTGACAAATTTAGATTTCTATTGGTATTGTTTATCTGCAGGCATAGGTCTCCTCAGGCTTGATACTGGGCCTGAGAGTAATTTACCTCCTGCAGAGTTTAACATGGTTATGCCCTGATATTTAGTAGGGCTACCGATGAATCGATGGCAATAGTCTGTCCCTACAAGGAGACCGAAGTCGGTGAGGTGATCAGACTTAATATTATCTGCCAATTTTATTCCTCTATTTCTCAGGAATTTGGCTGTTGCTCTCAGACCTTGAACTTGTAGGTCTACTGGTATTTTGTCCACCACAATGGCTTGTACTCGACAGACGTACCTGCCTAAACGTACTGATGGTTGTACCACCTGGTAGACTTGAGGTCCTGCATCTGTTACAAACCCTGAGATGTTGAATGACATCTGGGCTACAGGCCTTAATTGTAATTCATCTGCCAACTTTTTAGTGATATATGTTCTCTGGGATCCTTGGTCAAACAACACACGGGTATGGACCTTGGCCCTCTTATTCAGGATGGTAATTTGGGCAGTAGGCAAAGTCGTATTACCTTTAGACTTCGCCGATTGGACACTCTTTATTGGTTGCACCTTGCAGTACTGTACTGAGGTGGGAATGCTATCTTCCACCTTGGGGTTTGGAGACGTTGTTTTGGTGTCTCTGCACAATGCTGCATGGTGTTGACCTTTGTTACACCTATTACAGGTGTGTAATTGGGTATCACAGTCGTTGATGTTATGTTTCCTGAGGCACCTCGTGCAATGTTGCAAATCTTTGAGTCGCTCAACACGGGCGTCACTATCAGGATAATTAGAGCAGTGGTACATTGAATGTTTCTCATTGCAGAACAAACATGTTCCATAGCTTCCAGTACCCTTTGGTGTCACGTTCTTGGGTGACACAGTAACTATAGGCTTGGAGGGTCCCACTGCATATACGCCCACACTGCTACTGTTCCACTTTGGTGTTGAATTATATTGTCTAGATTGATTTGGAGTACCTTTGGTACTCTGTGGTTTACTATTATTGGTTTCTGAGGGTTTACTTGGTGGTTTTAATTTGTCATGTGTTCGTAATTGATGAACTACTGACTTTAAACCTTCAGATATTTCATTCATGGATAAGATGCTTTTATTGTAAAGAGCACTCATTTGTCTCAATATGTCCCTAGGTATTTTCTCCTGGACAATTATTTTCAAGACCCACTCAGCCCCGTTTGTATCTGCTGTCAGGCTGAGGGCATTGATCAATGATTCTACCTCCAGCTTGAAGACTTGGAGTGAATCAGCTGAAGCCTCCGGTGGGGGTAAATGCAACAGCTCATGAACTAAATGTGATGTTCTTACTTCTGGATCAGCATAATTATCCTTGAGGAGTTTTACTGCCAGATCATAGCCGTCATTAGTTAATCTCAGATGGGATACTACTGTTTTAGCCTCACCTGATAATTGGCCTTGCAAATAAGAGAATTTACTACTCTTTGGTAAAGATTGTTTTGAGTCTACAAGGTCAACGAATTTGTTCCAAAATTCGTCCCAATCTTCCTCATCTTTTCCTGAGAAAGTGGGTAAATTAATTGGAGGGAGTCGAGCTTCTGCTTGACTCGTATTAGATGCAACTGTTGTTGTTGTTGCTGTTGCCTTGTTCTGGGCAATTAATTTGACATAAGGCTGTAACGTGGCCTGAGTGTGATCTTCATAATTCGCAAGATCAACCATAATGTCGTCTATTTCTGTTTCTGATAAATTAGTGTTGGCAAGTTCAGCCACATATGTTGCTATTTGGCATTTGATTTGCTCAAATTTACCTGCAGCTGCTTGATAATAGCTTTCCAGGTCAGCATAATCAACTGTTGATTGTTGTGACAAATCTTCACATTTCTTGATCTGTCTTGTTAAGTGGCCTTTAAGACCTGCAAGGGTTCTTTTCATTCTCCCTGCATTATCCATACTGGCTAGTTGGAGAAGCCTTGTGGGGCTTGTACTTGGGCTGCTCATAATACTGAACAAGCTCTAATGATAGCCTAGGGTCAATTCTGCACTCACTAGGCAATAATCCTACCTCTACTAGAGGTTAGCACTTAAAATTAATACACATTATATATATATACAATCATCCACACTAATGATTTGAGTGATAAACCAGTGTCACTGGAAGTACCTTTAGGTTAGCTCTTCTATATCACCCTAGGATGGTAGAGACACTAATTAATCACTCAAAGGTGTAATGATCATAAGTAAATTATTATATATACACAACTCAACTCGAGTTGATAAAAATTACACCCAAAATAGGGTCTGGACCATTCATTAATGGTGTTAGGTTGTTCAATATAGTACAACTGACTATGGTAATAATGGGACTAGGATGAACAATAATAGTTCAACTAGTCTGTGGTAATATCCTACCCTGTTGTGGGTTGGCAATTAGTAAATATTATACTGTGATCACTAGTGCAATATATATTAAATAATTCTCTATTTTGGAGAAATAATATACACAATTATTGATAATAGCCTCTTAATTAGCCTCTATGAAACTTCTAATATTATCAAGAAGTATTAAATATTATTAGTGACCTCGCGAAATAAACTCCACAAAATTCGTAGATAATCTCTCGCGAAATGTAACACCACGAAATCCGTGAACAATCTCGCGACACAGTCACTAATTTGGCTGGATTCAATATTAGCGCTGTCATTTCACGAAATAACACGCCACCAAATATCTGTGGGTGTGCATGAAACCGCTGACGAAGCTGAACTGGGCTGAGGGAGGCTCCTGAGCTCCCTCGAGGCTACGCTGCCGTCTTGACTGCTGGCTTTGTTTAAATAACACTGCACTAGTATATTTAATGAATCCACTGGTTAACTGGTTCATCCGGTACTAAGATGACCAAATGTGGGTTCATAGGACCGAATATTCCGGTTCCGAAGGTCCAAATAATGTGGTAACCGACCTGTGAGATTTATATTTATTTAATTTATATGAATTTATATTTACGTTAATTTATATACTTCGATAGCAATTTGTATAATGATAAGTGGACTGTATTTCTGCAATAATCTCTTAATCTCACAAATCGATCCTCTACACATTAGGGGGGTTTATTTGTTTATATATATGCAGCCAATCAAACTACAAAATTAACTACATACATTGAAGAGGTTCCTTATCTTATAGTACAGCAGGTTAGTCCACCAGGTATAACTAGGGTGTAGACACCAAATTATCCTCTTTGAGGTAGCTTCCATATCACCCAGTAACTGGTGCACAAATCTTGCATCCTCGTCTTGACCTGTCAAAAGTGCGCTAGCTGTGAAGCCAGATTCTATATATGACAAGCTATATCAGAGAAAACACTACATGGAACATGAAGACCTGGCTTAATTACCTTTAGTTTGAGGCTTCCATGTGATCTAACCGGGTCACCCTATATCCTGACATTAATGGCCATAAATGAATGATAAACGGGTTTCGGATAGACACTTAACTTGAATTTGTAGACAGCGTGTTGAAGATGGTACCTTTGGTTTCCATAACACTACGTCCAAGTAAAATTAACAGGAGCCGAATTTGCTCCCGTGTGAGCCTCTGGTCTCGTCTCAATGGCTGCCCTCCTTCCCCACTCACTGACGCCTGGCCTACTTTGTCCAGATTTCAGAAAGTGATAGAAGGGTCACATTTACTCTACTTTAATATTGATAATTAAGTTAATTTATATAAGATGTTTTTATGATGGTAAAGTCCAAAGACTAATGTATTTAAGAATAATTCCCAGCAGAATAGCTGGTGAATTATAATAGTATGTGGTGATGATATCCCGTTTTCTTTAGACGGTAATTCCACTACAAGTTACGTTTTCTATGGGTTACTTGTTGGTAATACAGTTATTATCTGTATGATTATTAAATGGTGTCGGATTTTCCGACACCAGCACAGTACACACTCAACAAGAGCCACCACCACAGTACACACACTACAAGAGCCACCACCACAGTACACACTCAACAAGAGCCACCACCACAGTACACACTCAACAAGAGCCACCACTAAACACTCAACAAGAGCCACCAGCACAGTACACACTCAACAAGAGCCACCACCACAGTACACACTCAACAAGAGCCACCACCACAGTACACACTCAACAAGAGCCACCAGCACAGTACACACTCAACAAGAGCCACCACCACAGTACACACTCAACAAGAGCCACCACCACAGTACACACTCAACAAGAGCCACCACCACAGTACACACACAACAAGAGCCAACACAGTATACACTCAACAAGAGCCACCAACACAGTACACACTCAACAAGAGCCACCAACACAGTACACACTCAACAAGAGCCACCAGCACAGTACACACTCAACAAGAGCCACCACCACAGTACACACTCAACAAGAGCCACCACCACAGTACACACTCAACAAGAGCCATCACCACAGTACACACTCAACAAGAGCCATCACCACAGTACACACTCAACAAGAGCCACCACCACAGTACACACTCAACAAGAGCCACCACCACAGTACACACACAACAAGAGCCAACACAGTATACACTCAACAAGAGCCACCACCACAGTACAGACTCAACAAGAGCCACCAGCACAGTACACACACAACAAGAGCCAACACAGTATACACTCAACAAGAGCCACCACCACAGTACACACTCAACAAGAGCCACCAGCACAGTACACACACAACAAGAGCCACCAGCACAGTACACACTCAACAAGAGCCACCAGCACAGTATACACTCAACAAGAGCCACCAGCACAGTACACACACAACAAGAGCCAACACAGTACACACTCAACAAGAGCCACCACCACAGTACACACTCAACAAGAGCCACCTGCACAGTACACACTCAACAAGAGCCACCACCACAGTACACACTCAACAAGAGCCACCAGCACAGTACACACTCAACAAGAGCCATCACCACAGTACACACTCAACAAGAGCCACCACCACAGTACACACTCAACAAGAGCCACCAGCACAGTACACACTCAACAAGAGCCACCTGCACAGTACACACTCAACAAGAGCCACCACCACAGTACACACTCAACAAGAGCCACCAGCACAGTACACACTCAACAAGAGCCACCAGCACAGTACACACTCAACAAGAGCCACCAGCACAGTACACACTCAACAAGAGCCACCAGCACAGTACACTCTCAACAAGAGCCACCAGCACAGTACACACTCAACAAGAGCCACCAGCACAGTACACACTCAACAAGAGCCACCAGCACAGTACACACTCAACAAGAGCCACCAGCACAGTACACACTCAACAAGAGCCACCTGCACAGTACACACTCAACAAGAGCCACCACCACAGTACACACTCAACAAGAGCCACCAGCACAGTACACACTCAACAAGAGCCACCTGCACAGTACACACTCAACAAGAGCCACCACCACAGTACACACTCAACAAGAGCCACCAGCACAGTACACACTCAACAAGAGCCATCACCACAGTACACACTCAACAAGAGCCACCAGCACAGTACACACTCAACAAGAGCCACCAGCACAGTACACACTCAACAAGAGCCACCAGCACAGTACACACTCAACAAGAGCCACCAGCACAGTACACTCTCAACAAGAGCCACCAGCACAGTACACACTCAACAAGAGCCACCACCACAGTACACTCTCAACAAGAGCCACCAGCACAGTACACACTCAACAAGAGCCACCAGCACAGTACACACTCAACAAGAGCCACCACTAAACACTCAACACTGCACCATTTGACTGGCCGGTGGCACTCAGTGAACCACTCAGGTTAAGTGAAGACAGGATCAGCGTCGCTAACTGACTAAGCCGGTTAAGGCAGTTTAAGACCGCTGGTACCAGTTACCCACGACCACAGTGCACCAACACACTAACACTATTGTGGAGTTGTATGAAAGCAGTTAGAGGTATACAAGAAAACTCTGTAAGGTGTACAGTACGTGTGTGTGTGTGTGTGTGTGTGTGTGTGTGTGTGTGTGTGTGTGTGTGTGTGTGTGTGTGTGTGTGTGTATACTCACTTATATTAATGTTCTTCTGTGTCAGTGACTTAACAGAGACTTGAGTGTGTGTGTTTTTGTGTGTGTGTGTGCGTGTGTGCGTGTGCGTGCGCGCGCGTGCGTGTGTGTGTGTGTGTCTAATTACCTAAGTTTAATTACCTAAGTGTAGTTATAGTATGAGAGTTACGCTCGTGGTGTCCCGTCTTCCCAGCACTCTTTGTCATATAACGCTTTGAAACTACTGACGGTCTTGGCCTCCACCACCTTCTCCCCTAACTTGTTCCCACCGTCTACCACTCTGTTTGCGAAAGTGAATTTTCTTATATTTCTTCGGCATCTGTGTTTAGCTAGTTTAAATCTATGACCTCTTGTTCTTAAAGTTCCAGGTCTCAGGAAATCTTCCCTATCGATTTTATCAATTCCTGTTACTATTTTGTATGTAGTGATCATATCACCTCTTTTTCTTCTGTCTTCTAGTTTTGTCATATTTAATGCCTCTAACCACTCCTCGTAGCTCTTGCCCTTCAGTTCTGGGAGCCACTTAGTAGCATATCTTTGCACCTTTTCCAGTTTGTTGATGTGCTTCTTAAGATATGGGCACCACACAACCGCTGCATATTCTAGCTTTGGCCTAACAAAAGTCGTGAACAATTTCTTTAGTATATCGCCATCCATGTATTTAGAAGCAATTCTGAAGTTAGAAAGCGTGGCATAGGCTCCTCGCACAATATTCTTTATGTGGTCCTCAGGTGATAGTTTTCTATCTAGAACCACCCCTAGATTTCTTTCTTTATCAGAATTCTTTAAAGATTTCTCACATAATATATAGGTTGTGTGAGGTCTATGTTCTCCTATTCCACATTCCATAACATGACATTTATTAACATTAAATTCCATTCGCCAAGTGGTGCTCCATATATTTATTTTGTCCAGGTCTTCTTGAAGGGTATGACAATCATCTAAGTTTCTTATCCTTCCTATTATCTTAGCATCATCAGCAAACATGTTCATATAATTCTGTATACCAACTGGTAGATCATTTATGTAGACATTAAACATCACTGGTGCAAGAACTGAACCCTGTGGTACTCCACTTGTGACATTTCTCCAGTCCGATACATTGTCTCTGATCACTGCCCTCATTTTTCTATCAGTCAAAAAAAATTTCATCCATGTTAGAAGCTTACCTGTCACCCCTCCAATATTTTCCAGTTTCCAGAACAACCTCTTACGGGGAACTCTGTCGAAAGCCTTTTTTAGGTCCAGATAGATGCAGTCAACCCAACCAACTCTTTCCTTTAATATCTCTGTTGCTCGATCATAGATACTGAGTAAATTCGATACACAGGATCTTCCAGGTCGTAAACCATACTGTCTGTCTGATATTATATCATTTCTCTCCAGGTGTTCTACCCATTTAGATTTAATTATTTTTTCCAATATTTTGACTATTACACTTGTCAATGATACCGGTCTATAATTAAGGGGTTCTTCCCTGCTTCCTCTTTTGTAGATTCGAACTATGTTAGCCTTTTTCCACACATCAGCTGCAACTCCAGTAAACAGGGATGCCTGAAAATCAGTTGAAGTGGAATGCTAAGCTCAGGTGCACATTCTCTCAGAACCCAAGGTGAAACTCCCTCTGGACCAACTGCTTTGTTCTTATTTAGCTCCTTGAGCATTTTTTCCACTTCGTCTCTAGACACCTCTATGTGCTCTATGTTGTTCTCTGGAATTCTAATTGTATCTCGTTCCCTGAAGATTTCATTTTGTACAAACACACTTTGGAACTTTTCGTTGAATGTTTCACACATTTCCTTTTCATTTTCCGTGAATCTATTTCCCATTTTAAACCTCTGAATATTACCCTTTACCTGCAATTTGTTGTATATGAATTAATAGAATAGACCTGGTTCTGTTTTACATTTGTCTGCAATCCATTTTTCAAAATTTCTTTCTCCCTCTCTCCTCACTGCCGTGTAGTTGTTTCTCGCATCTTTGTATCGCTGGTATGTTTGGGGGTTTGGCCTCTTCCTGTATTGATTCCATTTTTGTGTCTTTTGGTCTCTGGCCCTCTCGCAATTTCTGTTGAACCAATCCTGTTTCCTAGTTCTGCATCTCTGTTTCAGTATAAATTTTGTTGTGCCTTTATCATATATTTCACAAAACTTGACATACATCTCATTCACTTCCTTGTCTAGCAACAAGTCTGTACAATAATACTCACTAAAAAAATTCTAAGGTTGCCATAATGTCCTCTCCTAAAGTCAGGTTTTTCAACTGCATCAACCTTCTTATTTTCTTCCAGATTATAACGCACTGCATACTTTATTCCCAAAAAGACATGGTCACTTTTACCCAAGGGAGGAAGTGTGTGTGTGTGTGTACTCACCTAATTGTACTCACCTAATTGTGCTTGCGGGAGTTGAGCTTTGGCTCTTTAGTCCCGCCTCTCAACCGTCAATCAACTGGTGTGCAAATTCCTGAGCCTACAGGGCTCTATCATATCTACATTTGAAACTGTGTATGGAGTCAGCCTCCACCACATCACTTCCTAGTGCATTCCATTTACTAACTACTCTGACATTGAAAAAGTTCTTTCTAATGTCTCTGTGGCTCATTTGGGTACTCAGCTTCCACCTGTGTCCCCTTGTTCGCGTCCCTCCAGTGTTGAATAGTTCATCCTTGTTTACCCGGTCGATTCCCCTGAGGACTTTGTAGGTTGTGATCATGTCCCCCCTTACTCTTCTGTCTTCCAGTGTCGTAAGGTGCATTTCCCGCAGCATTTCCTCATAACTCATGCCTCTTAGTTCTGGGACTAGTCTAGTAGCATACCTTTGTATTTTTTCCAGCTTCGTCTTGTGCTTGACAAGGTACGGGCTCCTTGCTGGGGCCGCATACTCCAGGATTGGTCTTACATATGTGGTGTACAAGATTCTGAATGATTCCTTACACAGGTTCCTGAACGCCGTTCTGATGTTAGCAAGCCTCGCATTTGCCGCAGACGTTATTCTCTTTATGTGGGCTTCAGGAGACAGGTTTGGTGTGATATCAACTCCTAGATCTTTCTCTCTGTCTGTTTCATTAAGTACTTCATCTCCTATTCTGTATCCTGTGTCTGGCCTCCTGTTTCCACTGACTAGTTTCATTACTTTGCATTTACTCGGGTTGAACTTCAACAGCCATTTGTTGGACCATTCACTCAGTCTATCTAAGTCATCTTGTAGCCTCCTACTATCATCCTCTGCTTCAATCCTCCTCATAATTTTTGCATTGTCGGCAAACATTGAGAGGAACGAATCTATAACCTCTGGGAGATCATTTACATATACCAGAAACAGTATAGGTCCAAGGACTGACCCCTGCGGGACTCCACTTGTAACGTCTCGCCAATCTGAGACCTCACCCCTCACACAGACTCGTTGTCTCCTGTTGCTTAGGTACTCCTCTATCCACCGGAGTACCTTCCCTTTCACTCCAGCCTGCATCTCCAACTTTCGCACTAGCCTCTTGTGTGGCACTGTATCAAAGGCTTTCTGACAATCCAAAAATATGCAGTCTGCCCACCCTTCTCTTTCTTGCCTTATTTTTGTTGCCTGGTCGTAGAATTCTAGTAACCCTGTGAGGCAGGAACTGCCATCCCTGAATCCATGTTGATGCTGTGTTACAAATTTCCTTCGCTCCAGATGCTCCACTAGCTTTCTTTGCACAATCTTCTCCATCAGCTTGCATGGTATGCAGGTTAGGGACACTGGCCTGTAATTCAGTGCCTCCTGTCTATCCCCTTTCTTGTATATCGGGACTACGTTAGCTGCTTTCCAAATATCTGGCAGTTCCCCTGTTGCCAGTGATTTGTAATACACTATGGAGAGTGGTAGGCACAGTTCTCTTGCTCCTTCCTTTAGAACCCAAGGGGATATTCCATCTGGGCCTATAGCCTTTGTCACATCCAACTCTAGTAAACACTTCCTTACTTCCCCGCTGGTAATCTCAGAGTCTTCCAGTGGTTCCTGGTTAGCTATTCCCTCTCTTACCTCTGGAATTTCTCCTTGCTCTAAGGTGAAGACCTCCTGGAATTTCTTATTCAACTCCTCACACACTTCCTTGTCATTTGTAGTGAATCCTTCTGCCCCTAACCTTAATTTCATAACCTTTTCCTTTACTGTTGTTTTTCTCCTGATGTGGCTATGCAACAATTTAGGCTGAGTCTTTGCCTTGCTTGCGATGTCATTTTCGTATTGTCTTTCTGCCTCTCTTCTCATCCTGACATATTCATTCCTGGCATTCTGGTATCTTTCTCTGCTCTCCAGTGTCCTGTTATTCCTATAGTTTCTCCATGCCCTTTTACTTTGCTGCTTAGCTAGCCTACATCTCTGATTAAACCATGGGTTTCTCATCTTCATTTCTCTGTTTTCCTTTTGGACTGGGACAAACTTGTTTGCTGCGTCCTTGCACTTCTGCGTGATGTAATCCATCATATCTTGGGCCGTCTTTTCCCTGAGCTCTGTTTCCCATGCTATATCTGTTAGGAATTTTCTTATCCCCTCATAGTTTCCCTTTCGGTATGCTAACCTTTTGGTTTCGGTATCCCTCCTCGAGTTCAATAACCCTTCTTCAATCAAGTACTCAAACACCAGTACACTGTGGTCACTCATTCCTACTGGGTCCTCAAAACCGATTTCTCTTATGTCGGAGTCGTTCAGAGTGAAGACTAGGTCGAGTCTCGCTGGTTCGTCATTGCCTCTCATCCTTGTTGGTTCTCCGACATGCTGCTTAAAAAGTTTCTTGTCACCACCTCCAATAGTTTGGCTCTCCACGTATCCTCGCCTCCATGCAGTTCCTTGTTCTCCCAGTCAATCCTTCCGTGATTGAAGTCGCCCATAATGAGCAGGTGGGATCTATTTCTACAGGCAGCAGAGGCTGCCCTTTCAATTATAGTGTTAACTGCCATGTTGTTGTTTTCATACTCTTGACTGGGTCTTCTGTCATTTGGTGGATGGTTGTATATTACTGCTACTACTATTCTTGGTCCTCCCATTGTCATGGTGCCTGCTATGTAGTCTCTGAACTCCTGACAGCCCGGGATGGAAAACTCCTTAAAACTCCATTCCTTTCTCATGAGTAGGGCCACTCCGCCTCCTCCCCTACCTTCCCTCTCTTTCCTTATTACTGTGTACTCCTGGGGAAACACGGCATTCGTTATGATTCCAGAGAGTTTTGTTTCAGCGAGTCCGATTACATCTGGGTTCACTTCTTGTGCTCTTTCCTTTAGTTCACTTGTCTTGCTTGTGATCCCATCTATGTTCGAGTACATCACCCTGAAACTGACTCTCTTCTGCTTCTCCTCTGGGGGACCTTTGGGATCTGGGGTGTGTGTGTACTCACCTAGTTACTCACCTAGTTATGCTTGCGGGGGTTGAGCTCTGGCTCTTTGGTCCTGCCTCTCAACCGTCAATCAACAGGTGTACAGGTTCCTGAGCCTATTGGGCTCTATCATATCTACACTTGAAACTGTGTATGGAGTCAGCCTCCACCACATTGCTTCCTAATGCATTCCATTTGTCAACAATTCTGACACTAAAAAAGTTCTTTCTAATATCTCTGTGGCTCATTTGGGCACTCAGTTTCCACCTGTGTCCCCAAGTGCGTGTGCCCCTTGTGTTAAATAGCCTGTCTTTATCAACCCTGTCGATTCCCTTGAGAATCTTGAATGTGGTGATCATGTCCCCCCTAACTCTTCGGTCTTCCAACGAAGTGAGGTTCAATTCCCGTAGTCTCTCCTCGTAGCTCATACCTCTCAGCTCGGGTACTAGTCTGGTGGCAAACCTTTGAACCTTTTCCAGTTTAGTCTTATGCTTGACTAGATATGGACTCCATGCTGGAGCCGCATACTCCAGGATTGGTCTGACATATGTGGTATATAATGTTCTGAAGGATTCCTTACACAAGTTTCTAAAGGCCGTCTTATGTTAGCCAACCTGGCATATGGTGCTGATGTTATCCTCTTGATATGAGCTTCAGGGGACAGGTCTGGCGTGATATCAACCCCCAGGTCTTTCTCTCTCTCTGACTCTTGAAGTATTTCATCTCCATATATATATATATATATATATATATATATATATATATATATATATATATATATATATATATATATATATATATATGTGTGTGTGTGTGTGTGTGTGTGTGTGTGTGTGTGTGTGTGTGTGTGTGTGTGTGTGTGTGTGTGTGTGTGTGTGTGTGTGTGTGTGTGTGTGTGTGTGTGTGTGTGTGTGTGTGTGTGCGTGTGTGTGTGTGTGTGTGTGTGTGTGTGTGTGTGTGTGTGTGTGTGTGTGTGTGTTTTTGCGTGCGTGTGTGTACTCACCTAGTTGTACTCACCTAGTTGTGTTTGCGGGGGTTGAGCTCTGGCTCTTTGGTCCCGCCTCTCAACCGTCAATCAACAGGTGTACAGATTCCTGAGCCTATCGGGCTCTGTCATATCTACACTTGAAACTGTGTATGGAGTCAGCCTCCACCACATCATTTCCTAATGCATTCCATTTGTCAACCACTCTGACACTAAAAAAGTTCTTTCTAATATCTCTGTGGCTCATTTGGGCACTCAGTTTCCACCTGTGTCCCCTAGTACGTGTGCCCCTTGTGTTAAATAGACTGTCTTTATCTACCCTATCAATCCCCTTCAGAATCTTGAATGTGGTGATCATGTCCCCCCTAACTCTTCTGTCTTCCAGCGAAGTGAGGTTTAATTCCCGTAGTCTCTCCTCGTAGCTCATACCTCTCAGCTCGGGTACTAGTCTGGTGGCAAACCTTTGAACCTTTTCCAGTTTAGTCTTATCCTTGACTAGATATGGACTCCATGCTGGGGCTGCATACTCCAGGATTGGCCTGACATATGTGGTATACAAAGTTCTGAATGATTCTTTACACAAGTTTCTGAATGCCGTTCGTATGTTGGCCAGCCTGGCATATGCCGCTGATGTTATCCGCTTGATATGTGCTGCAGGAGACAGGTCTGGCGTGATATCAACCCCCAAGTCTTTTTCCTTCTCTGACTCCTGAAGAATTTCCTCTCCCAGATGATACCTTGTATCTGGCCTCCTGCTCCCTACACCTATCTTCATTACATTACATTTGGTTGGGTTAAACTCTAACAACCATTTGTTCGACCATTCCTTCAGCTTGTCTAGGTCTTCTTGAAGCCTCAAACAGTCTTCTTCTGTTTTAATCCTTCTCATAATTTTAGCATCGTCCGCAAACATTGAGAGAAATGAATCGATACCCTCCGGGAGATCATTTACATATATCAGAAACAAGATAGGACCGAGTACAGAGCCCTGTGGGACTCCACTGGTGACTTCACGCCAATCGGAGGTCTCACCCCTCACCGTAACTCTCTGCTTCCTATTGCTTAGATACTCCCTTATCCACTGGAGCACCTTACCAGCTACACCTGCCTGTCTCTCCAGCTTATGTACCAGCCTCTTATGCGGTACTGTGTCAAAGGCTTTCCGACAATCCAAGAAAATGCAGTCCGCCCAGCCCTCTCTTTCTTGCTTAATCTTTGTCACCTGATCGTAGTATTCTATCAAGCCTGTAAGGCAAGATTTACCCTCCCTGAATCCATGTTGGCGATTTGTCACGAAGTCCCTTCTCTCCAGATGTGTTACCAGGTTTTTTCTCACGATCTTCTCCATCACCTTGCATGGTATACAAGTCAAGGACACTGGCCTGTAGTTCAGTGCCTCTTGTCTGTCGCCCTTTTTGTATATTGGGACCACATTCGCCGTCTTCCATATTTCTGGTAGGTCTCCCGTCTCTAGTGACTTACTATACACTATGGAGAGTGGGAGGCAAAGTGCCTCTGCACACTCTTTCAGTACCCATGGTAAGATCCCATCTGGACCAACAGCCTTTCTAACATCCAGATCCAGCAGGTGTCTCTTGACCTCCTCTCTCGTAATTTCGAACTCCTCCAAGGCCGCCTGGTTTACCTCCCTTTCTCCTAACACATTGACCTCACCCTGTTCTATTGTGAAGACCTCCTGGAACCTCTTGTTGAGTTCCTCACACACCTCTCTGTCATTCTCTGTATACCTGTCCTCGCCTGTTCTAAGTTTCAATACCTGTTCTTTCACTGTTGTTTTCCTTCTGATGTGACTGTGGAGTAGCTTTGGTTCGGTCTTGGCTTTGTTTGCTATATCATTTTCAAAATTTTTCTCTGCTTCTCTTCTCACCCTGACGTACTCATTCCTGGTTCTCTGGTATCTCTCTCTGCTTTCTGGTGTTCTGTTATTCCGGAAGTTCCTCCACGCCTTTTTGTTCAGTTTCTTCGCTTCCATACATGCCCTATTATACCATGGATTCTTCTGTTGCTTCTCGGATTTTTCCCTTTGGGCCGGGATGAACCTGTTTACTGCCTCCTGACACTTTTGGGTAACATAGTCCATCATACCCTGTACAGACTTGTCTCTGAGGTCTGTGTCCCAAGGTATTTCACTTAGGAAACTTCTCATCTGTTCATAATTCCCCTTTCGGTATGCCAGCCTTTTGATTCCTAGTTCTTTTTGGGGGGAGATAAGTCCTAGCTCTACCAAGTACTCAAAATTCAATACACTGTGGTCACTCATTCCCAAGGGCGCTTCCATCTTAACTTCCCTTATATCCCATTCATTTAGGGTAAATACCAAATCAAGCATTGCTGGTTCATCTTCTCCTCTCATTCTTGTTGGTTCTTTGGTGTGCTGGCTTAGAAAGTTGTGTGTGTGTGTGTGTGTGTGTGTGTGTGTGTGTGTGTGTGTGTTTGTGTGTGTGTGTGTGTGTGTTTGCGTGCGTGTGTGTGTGTGTGTGTTTGTGTGTGTGTGTGTGTGTTTGCGTGCGTGTGTGTGTGTGTGTGTGTGTGTGTGTGTGTGTGTGTGTGTGTGTGTGTGTGTGTGTGTGTGTGTGTGCATGTATGTATGTAAAATATATGTTTTAATATTGGTCGTGATAATTTTGATTAAACAGGCGAAGACACAATCGCCAGGTATTGTTTTGTTTAATAATAGATGTTAGTTCAAATTGTCCTATTCCCTGCCCAAAATATATCGTGATTGTATCACGAATCTTACGTGATGCCAACAAGAGGTCTCATGACTGGTAATGCTGGAGAATGTGTACATTTCTGTACATTTCTGTGTACACTGTACATTTCATGTAATGTACAGTGTACATTTCTGCTCTTCCTGAACGTGAGTGAAATTCAGTGTCTTGTTCAGACTTTTCGAGTAAGAAAGTGTCTTATTCAGCTTTGAGAGTTCCTAAGCATTTCTAGTCAGGGGAATATTGATGAAATGAACATTATGTAGGATTGTCCAGAGGCTCAACAAGACCCTCTGCATAAAATAGTGGGTCATGTAGTGTTGCATATGTAAATAATACAACTGCACTACATAACCAGAAACATACACACACCGTGACAACCTATGTAACCCATCTGGGGAGATTCACAGAAACTGTTAATGTTACAGTGCTTTGTTATTAATACATTAAAACATTGCAGTTTAATGGATTCATCAATTTTTTTGAAAAATCCGATGTATTAAGTGTGAGGACAGGTTGACTGAATTACCTTCGGCTGAAAAATAAAAGTTAAAACGTTAATATCAAAATCTTTACATAATGTATGAAACACATTTTACTGTTTGAAATATAATAAAAATATATGATGATGAGCACGTATATATATATATATATATATATATATATATATATATATATATATATATATATATATATATATATATATATATATATATATATATATATATATATGCAGAATAACCACATATGAAAAATAGAAAATGCTTAACGCGTTTTCGGCTAATTCGCCTTCATCAGAGCAAAGTAGAATCCTACTTTGATTCTACTTTGCTCTGATGAAGGCGAATTAGCCGAAAACGCGTTAAGCATTTTCTATTTTTCATATGTGGTTATTCTGCATACTTGGATCAGTGTTTTTGTGATCATTGTTGCATATATATATATATATATATATATATATATATATATATATATATATATATATATATATATATATATATATATATATATATATATATATATATATATATATATATATATATAAACAAAACATATGTAAACATATGTTGTTAAATATGATCGAAAAGGTAGGATTAATAATTCTAACACGAATTTTCTCAACATTTCTTATGTTTGTTTGTCACTGTCGATTGTAATTGAAAAATCAATTCTCCAAAATTAATTATTATTTCTTGTCTGACGCGACGCTTGAACACATTTCGTAATAACTTAATACATTTTCAAAAACTTTAGTTTACTCACACAACTGTAACCTGTAAACACATCCATACTTATACTCGCATTTGGGTGAGGTGATATAAAAGTGTTGGGTGAAGTGATTGACATTTACACAAGACAGAACACGAACCAATGGGTATAAAAACATAAGAATGGAAGTAACTGCAGAAGGCCTATTGGCCCATAGCATCACCACTCGCTCTTGATGCTTCTATATTGGTGCGAGGTCTTGAAGTGGGGAGAATATAGTTGTGCATTAATTGGCTGTTGATTGCTTTTGTTGACTTTTTGATGTGTAGTGCCTCGCAGATGTCGAGCCGCCTGCTATCGCTGTATCTAGCGATGATTTCTGTGTTGTTTGTTAAGATTTCTCTGGTGATGGTCAAGGATAATATAATCTCTTCTCACAACCTATCTTCAAGATCTTTAAACCTCCTAAATAACAGATTTTTTTCAAAAAACTTCCTATGTAAATCAGAAAACATTAATACGTGATAATTTAAAACAAACTCTTTCTTACCGATTTAAATACGCGATAAATCTAATTATACAGCAGGTACTCAACAAGATGAGTACAGGTGAGTGAGTGAGTGCAGGTACTCACCTGCTGACAGAGTTATTACTCATGTGAACCTGTGGATCTGATGTGTGGGGTCATCTCACCTCTTAACCCTCTCTTTGCACAACATTTCTTCATAACGGTTGAAATACATAGCCAGTGATTTTGTTTGACATGTTCTGCGCTCACTTATGTTTAACTGAAGCAAATTATTATTTAATTATTTGTGTATTTATACTATGAAGGAACTCGGACACAGCACAATACACTACACCACAGTATAGACACAGCACTATACACTACACCGCAGTATAGACACAGCACTATACACAACATCACAGTGTAGACACAGCACTATACACTACACCACAGTATAGACACAGCACTATACACAACATCACAGTGTAGACTGTGATGTAGTGTATTGTACCAGCACCACAAACACACCACCAGCACCACAAACACACCACCAGCATCACAAACACACCACCAGCATCACAAACACACCACCAGCACCACAAACACACCACCAGCACCACACACACACCACCAGCACCACAAACACACCACCAGCACCACAAACACACCCCCAGCACCACAAACACACCACCAGCACCACAAACACACCACCAGCATCACAAACACACCACCAGCACCACAAACACGCCACCAGCATCACAAACACACCACCAGCACTACACACACACCACCAGCACCACAAACACACCACCAGCACCACAAACACACCACCAGCACCACAAACACACCACCAGCACCACAAACACACCACCAGCACCACAAACACACCACCAGCACCACAAACACGCCACCAGCATCACAAACACACCACCAGCACCACACACACACCACCAGCACCACAAACACACCACCAGCACCACAAACACACCACCAGCACCACAAACACACCACCAGCACCACAAACACACCACCAGCACCACAAACACATCACCAGCATCACAAACACACCACCAGCACCACAAACACACCAACAGCATCACAAACACACCACTAGCACCACAAACACACCACCAGCACCACAAACACACCACCAGCACCACAAACACACCACTAGCACCACAAACACACCACCAGCATCACAAACACACCACCAGCCCCACCAGCACCACAAACACACCACCAGCACCACAAACACACCACTAGCACCACAAACACACCACTAGCACCACAAACACACCACTAGCACCACAAACACACCACCAGCATCACAAACACACCACCAGCCCCACCAGCACCACAAAAACACCACTAGCACCACAAACACACCACCAGCACCACAAACACACCAATAGCACCACTAGCACCACAAACACACCACCAGCACCACAAACACACCACCAGCACCACCAGCACCACAAACACACCACCAGCACCACAAACACACCACTAGCACCACCAGCACCACAAACACACCACCATCACCACCAGCACCACAAACACACCACCAGCACCATAAACACACCACTAGCACCACAAACACACCACCAGCACCATAAACACACCACTAGCACCACAAACACACCACTAGCGCCACAAACACACCACCAGCACCACCAGCACCACAAACACACCACTAGCACCACCAGCACCACAAACACACCACTAGCACCACTAGCACCACAAACACACCACCAGCACCACAAACACACCACCAGCACCACCAGCACCACAAACACACCACCAGCACCACAAACACACCACCATCACCACCAGCACCACAAACACACCACCAGCACCACCAGCACCACAAACACACCACCAGCACCACAAACACACCACCATCACCACCAGCACCACAAACACACCACCAGCACCACCAGCACCACAAACACACCACCAGCACCACCAGCACAACAAACACACCACCAGCACCACCAGCACCACAAACACACCACCATCACCACCAGCACCACAAACACACCACCAGCACCACCAGCACCACCAGCACCACAAACACACCACCAGCACCACCAGCACAACAAACACACCACCAGCACCACCAGCACCACAAACACACCACCATCACCACCAGCACCACAAACACACCACCAGCACCACCAGCACACCACCATCACCACCAGCACCACAAACACACCACCAGCACCACCAGCACACCACCAGCACCACCAGCACCACAAACACACCACTAGCACCACAAACACACCACTAGCACCACAAACGCACCACCAGCACCACAAACACACCACCAGCACCACAAACACACCACTAGCACCACAAACACACAACAAGCATCACAAACACACCACCAGCACCACAAACACACCACCAGCACCACAAACACACCACCAGCATCACAAACACACTGCCAGCACCACAAACACACCACCAGCATCACAAACACACCACCAGCACCACAAACACACCACCAGCATCACAAACACACTGCCAGCACCACAAACACACCACCAGCATCACAAACACACTGCCAGCACCACAAACACACCAACAGCACCACAAACACACCACCAGCACCACAAACACACCACCAGCACCACAAACTCACCACCAGCACCGCAAACATACCACCAGCACCAGAAACACACCACCAGCACCACAAACACACCACCAGCACCAGAAACACACTGCCAGCACCACAAACACACCACCAGCACCACAAACACACAACCAGCATCACAAACACACTGCCAGCACCACAAACACACCACCAGCATCACAAACACACCACCAGCACCACAAACACACCCCCAGCACCACAAACACACCACCAGCACCACAAACACATCACCAGCATCACAAACACACCACCAGCACCACAAACACACCACCAGCATCACAAACACACCACCAGCACCACAAACACACCACTAGCACCACAAACACACCACCAGCATCACAAACACACCATCAGCCCCACCAGCACCACAAAAACACCACCAGCACCACAAACACACCACCAGCACCACAAACACACCACCAGCACCACAAACACACCACCAGTACCACAAACACACCCCCAGCACCACAAACACACCACTAGCACCACAAACACACCACCAGCATCACAAACACACCACTAGCACCACAAACACACCACCAGCCCCACCAGCACCATAAACACACCACTAGCACCACAAACACACCACTAGCGCCACAAACACACCACTAGCACCACCAGCACCACAAACACACCACCAGCACCACAAACACACCACTAGCACCACAAACACACCACCAGCACCACCAGCACCACAAACACACCACTAGCACCACCAGCACCACAAACACACCACTAGCACCACTAGCACCACAAACACACCACCAGCACCACAAACACACCACCAGCACCACAAACACACCACCAGCACCACCAGCACCACAAACACACCACCAGCACCACAAACACACCACCATCACCACCAGCACCACAAACACACCACCAGCACCACCAGCACCACAAACACACCACCAGTACCACCAGCACAACAAACACACCACCAGCACCACAAACACACCACCAGCACCACCAGCACACCACCAGCACCACCAGCACCACAAACACACCACTAGCACCACAAACACACCACTAGCACCACAAACGCACCACCAGCACCACAAACACACCACCAGCACCACAAACACACCACCAGCACCACAAACACACAACAAGCATCACAAACACACCACCAGCACCACAAACACACCACCAGCACCACAAACACACCACCAGCATCACAAACACACTGCCAGCACCACAAACACACCACCAGCATCACAAACACACCACCAGCACCACAAACACACCACCAGCATCACAAACACACTGTCAGCACCACAAACACACCACCAGCATCACAAACACACTGCCAGCACCACAAACACACCACCAGCACCACAAACACACCACCAGCACCACAAACACACCACCAGCACCACAAACACACCACCAGCACCGCAAAAACACCACCAGCACCAGAAACACACTGCCAGCACCACAAACACACCACCAGCACCACAAACACACAACCAGCATCACAAACACACTGCCAGCACCACAAACACACCACCAGCATCACAAACACACCACCAGCACCACAAACACACCCCCAGCATCACAAGCACACCACCAGCACCACAAACACACCACCAGCATTACAAACACACTGCCAGCACAACAAACACACCACCAGCATCACAAACACACCACCAGCATCACAAACACACCACCAGCATCACAAACACACTGCCAGCACCACAAACACACCACCAGCATCACAAACACACTGCCAGCACTACAAACACACCCCCAGCATCACAAACACACCACCTGCATCACAAACTCACCACCAGCATCACAAACACACCACCAGCATCACAAACACACCACCAGCACCACTAACACACCACCAGCATCACAAACACACCACCAACACCACAAACACACTACCAGCACCACAAACACACCACCAGCATCACAAACACACCACCAGCACCACAAACACACCACCAGCATCACAAACACACCACCAGCACCACAAACACACCACCAGCATCAAACACACTACCAGCATCACAAACACACAACCAGCATCACAAACACACCACCAGCATCACAAACACACCACCAGTATTACAAACACACAACCAGCATCACAAACACACCACCAGTATCACAAACACACCACCAGCATCACAAACACACCACCAGCACCACACACACACCACCAGCATCACAAACACACCACCAACACCACAAACACACTACCAGCACCACAAACACACCACGAGCATCACAAACACACCACCAGCACCACAAACACACCACCAGCATCACAAACACACCACCAGCACCACAAACACACCACCAGCATCACAAACACACTACCAGCATCACAAACACACAACCAGCATCACAAACACACCACCAGCATCACAAACACACCACCAGTATCACAAACACACCACCAGCATCACAAACACACCACCAGAATCACAAACACACTACCAGCATCACAAACACACAACCAGCATCAGAAACACACCACCAGCATCACAAACACACCACCAGCACCACAAACACACCACCAGCACCACAAACACACCACTAGCGCCACAAACACACCACCAGCATCACAAACACACCACCAGCACCACAAACACACCACCAGCACCACAAACACACCACCAGCACCACAAACACACCACCAGCACCACAAACATACCACCAGCACCACAAACACACCACCAGCACCACAAACACACCACCAGCACCACAAACACACCACCAGCACCACAAACACACCACCAGCACCACAAACACACCACCAGCACCACCAGCACCACAAACACATCACTAGCACCACAAACACACCACCAGCACCACAAACACACCACCAGCACCACCAGCACCACAAACACACCACCATCACCACCAGCACCACAAACACACCACCAGCACCACCAGCACCACAAACACATCACTAGCATCACAAACACACCACCAGCACCACAAACACACAACTAGCACCACAAACACACCACCAGCATCACAAACACACCACCAGCACCACAAACACACCACTAGCACCACAAACACACCACTAGCACCACAAACACACCACTAGCATCACAAACACACCACTAGCACCACAAACACACTACCAGCCCCCCCAGCACCACAAACACACCACCAGCACCACCAGCACCACAAACACACCACTAGCACGACAAACACACCACCAGCACCACAAACACACCAACAGCACCACCAGCACCACAAACACACCACCAGCACCACAAACACACCACCAGTACCACAAACACACCACCAGCACCACAAACACACCACCAGCACCACAAACACACCACTAGCACCACAAACACACCACCAGCACCACAAACACACCACTAGCACCACAAACACACCACCAGCACCACCAGCACCACAAACACACCACTAGCGCCACAAACACACCACTAGCACCACCAGCACCACAAACACACCACCAGCACCACAAACACACCACTAGCACCACAAACACACCACCAGCACCACCAGCACCACAAACACACCACTAGCACCACAAACACACCACTAGCACCACAAACACACCACCAGCACCACAAACACACCACCAGCACCACAAACACACCACCAGCACCACAAACACACCACTAGCACTACAAACACACCACCAGCACCACAAACACACCACCAGCACCACCAGCACCACAAACACATCACTAGCGCCACAAACACACCACTAGCACCACCAGCACCACAAACACACCACTAGCACCACAAACACACCACTAGCACCACAAACACACCACCAGCACCACCAGCACCACAAACACACCACTAGCGCCACAAACACACCACCAGCACCACAAACACACCACCAGCACCACAAACACACTACCAGCACCACAAACACACCACCAGCATCACAAACACACCACCAACACCACAAACACACTACCAGCACCACAAACACACCACCAGCATCACAAACACACCAACAGCACCACAAACACACCACCAGCATCACAAACACACCACCAGCACCACAAACACACCACCAGCATCACAAACACACTACCAGCATCACAAACACACAACAGCATCACAAACACACCACCAGCATCACAAACACACCACCAGTATCACAAACACACAACCAGCATCACAAACACACCACCAGTATCACAAACACACCACCAGCATCACAAACACACCACCAGCACCACACACACACCACCAGCACCACAAACACACAACCAGCATCACAAACACACCACCAGTATCACAAACACACTACCAGCATCACAAACACACAACCAGCATCACAAACACACCACCAGCATCACAAACACACCACCAGCACCACAAACACACCACCAGCACCACAAACACACCACCAGCACCACAAACACACCACCAGCACCACAAACACACCACCAGCTCCACAAACACACCACCAGCACCACAAACACACCACCAGCACCACAAACATACCACCAGCACCACCAGCACCACAAACACATCACTAGCACCACAAACACACCACCAGCACCACAAACACACCACTAGCGCCACAAACACACCACCAGCATCACAAACACACCACCAGCACCACAAACACACCACCAGCACCACAAACACACCACCAGCACCACAAACACACCACCAGCACCACAAACATACCACCAGCACCACAAACACACCACCAGCACCACAAACACACCACCAGCACCACAAATACACCACCAGCACCACAAACACACCACCAGCACCACAAACACACCACCAGCACCACCAGCACCACAAACACATCACTAGCACCACAAACACACCACCAGCACCACAAACACACCACCAGCACCACAAACACACAACTAGCACCACAAACACACCACCAGCATCACAAACACACCACCAGCACCACAAACACACCACTAGCCCTACAAACACACCACTAGCACCACAAACACACCACTAGCATCACAAACACACTACTAGCACCACAAACACACTACCAGCCCCCCCAGCACCACAAACACACCACCAGCACCACCAGCACCACAAACACACCACTAGCACGACAAACACACCACCAGCACCACAAACACACCACCAGCACCACAAACACACCACCAGCACCACAAACACACCACCAGCACCACAAACACACCACCAGCACCACAAACACACCACCAGCACCACAAACACACCACTAGCACCACAAACACACCACCAGCACCACAAACACACCACTAGCACCACAAACACACCACCAGCACCACCAGCACCACAAACACACCACTAGCGCCACAAACACACCACTAGCACCACCAGCACCACAAACACACCACCAGCACCACAAACACACCACTAGCACCACAAACACACCACCAGCACCACCAGCACCACAAACACACCACTAGCACCACAAAGACACCACTAGCACCACAAACACACCACCAGCACCACAAACACACCACCAGCACCACAAACACACCACCAGCACCACAAACACACCACTAGCACCACAAACACACCACCAGCACCACAAACACACCACCAGCACCACCAGCACCACAAACACATCACTAGCGCCACAAACACACCACTAGCACCACCAGCAACACAAACACACCACTAGCACCACAAACACACCACTAGCACCACAAACACACCAGCAGCACCACCAGCACCACAAACACACCACTAGCGCCACAAACACACCACCAGCACCACAAACACACCACCAGCACCACAAACACACCACCAGCACCACAAACACACCACCAGCATCACAAACACACCACCAACACCACAAACACACTACCAGCACCACAAACACACCACCAGCATCACAAACACACCACCAGCACCACAAACACACCACCAGCATCACAAACACACCACCAGCACCACAAACACACCACCAGCATCACAAACACACTACCAGCATCACAAACACACAACAGCATCACAAACACACCACCAGCATCACAAACACACCACCAGTATCACAAACACACAACCAGCATCACAAACACACCACCAGTATCACAAACACACCACCAGCATCACAAACACACCACCAGCACCACACACACACCACCAGCACCACAAACACACAACCAGCATCACAAACACACCACCAGTATCACAAACACACTACCAGCATCACAAACACACAACCAGCATCACAAACACACCACCAGCATCACAAACACACCACCAGCACCACAAACACACCGCCAGCCCCACAAACACACCACCAGCACCACAAACATACCACCAGCACCACAAACACACCACCAGCACTACAAACACACCACCAGCACCACAAACACACCACCAGCACCACAAACACACCACCAGCTCCACAAACACACCACCAGCACCACAAACACACCACCAGCACCACAAACACACCACCAGCACCACAAACACACCACCAGCACCACCAGCACCACAAACACATCACTAGCACCACAAACACACCACCAGCACCACAAACACACCACCAGCACCACAAACACACAACTAGCACCACAAACACACCACTAGCACCACAAACTTACCACCAGCATCACAAACACACCACTAGCACCACAAACACACCACCAGCCCCCCCAGCACCACAAACACACCACCAGCACCACCAGCACCACAAACACACCACTAGCACCACAAACACACCACCAGCACCACAAACACACCACCAGCACCACCAGCACCACAAACACACCACCAGCACCACAAACACACCACCAGCACCACAAACACACCACCAGCACCACAAACACACCACAAGCCCCCCCAGCACCACAAACACACCACCAGCACCACCAGCACCACAAACACACCACTAGCACCACAAACACACCACCAGCACCACAAACACACCACCAGCACCACCAGCACCACAAACACACCACCAGCACCACAAACACACCACCAGCACCACAAACACACCACCAGCACCACAAACACACCACCAGCACCACAAACACACCACTAGCACCACAAACACACCACCAGCACCACAAACACACAACTAGCACCACAAACACACCACCAGCACCACCAGCACCACAAACACACCACTAGCGCCACAAACACACCACTAGCACCACCAGCACCACAAACACACCACGAGCACCACAAACACACCACTAGCACCACAAACACACCACTAGCACAACAAACACACCACCAGCACCACCAGCACCACAAACACACCACCATCACCACCAGCACCACAAACACACCACCAGCACCACCAGCACACCACCATCACCACCAGCACCACAAACACACCACCAGCACACCACCAGCACCACCAGCACCACAAACACACCACTAGCACCACAAACACACCCCTAGCACCACAAACGCACCACCAGCACCACAAACACACCACCAGCACCACAAACACACCACTAGCACCACAAACACACAACAAGCATCACAAACACACCACCAGCACCACAAACACACCTCCAGCACCACAAACACACCACCAGCATCACAAACACAATGCCAGCACCACAAACACACCACCAGCATCACAAACACACCACCAGCACCACAAACACACCACCAGCATCACAAACACACTGCCAGCACCACAAACACACCACCAGCATCACAAACACACTGCCAGCACCACAAACACACCACCAGCACCACAAACACACCACCAGCACCACAAACACACCACCAGCACCACAAACACACCACCAGCACCGCAAACACACCACCAGCACCAGAAACACACCACCAGCACCACAAACACACCACCAGCACCAGAAACACACTGCCAGCACCACAAACACACCACCAGCAACACAAACACACCCCCAGCACCACAAACACACCACCAGCACCACAAACACATCACCAGCATCACAAACACACCACCAGCACCACAAACACACCACCAGCATCACAAACACACCACCAGCACCACAAACACACCACTAGCACCACAAACACACCACCAGCATCACAAACACACCACCAGCCCCACCAGCACAGCAAAATCATCACCAGCACCACAAACACACCACCAGCACCACAAACACACCACCAGCACTACAAACACACCACCAGTACCACAAACACACCCCCAGCACCACAAACACACCACTAGCACCACAAACACACCACCAGCATCACAAACACACCACTAGCACCACAAACACACCACCAGCCCCACCAGCACCATAAACACACCACTAGCACCACAAACACACCACTAGCGCCACAAACACACCACTAGCACCACCAGCACCACAAACACACCACCAGCACCACAAACACACCACCAGCACCACAAACACACCACTAGCACCACTAGCACCACAAACACACCACCAGCACCACAAACACACCACCAGCACCACAAACACACCACCAGCACCACCAGCACCACAAACACACCACCAGTACCACAAACACACCACCATCACCACCAGCACCACAAACACACCACCAGCACCACCAGCACCACAAACACACCACCAGTACCACAAACACACCACCATCACCACCAGCACCACAAACACACCACCAGCACCACCAGCACACCACCAGCACCACAAACACACCACTAGCACCACAAACACACCACTAGCACCACAAACGCACCACCAGCACCACAAACACACCACCAGCACCACAAACACACCACCAGCACCACAAACACACAACAAGCATCACAAACACACCACCAGCACCACAAACACACCACCAGCACCACAAACACACCACCAGCATCACAAACACACTGCCAGCACCACAAACACACCACCAGCATCACAAACACACCACCAGCACCACAAACACACCACCAGCATCACAAACACACTGCCAGCACCACAAACACACCACCAGCATCACAAACACACTGCCAGCACCACAAACACACCACCAGCACCACAAACACACCACCAGCACCACAAACACACCACCAGCACCACAAACACACCACCAGCACCGCAAAAACACCACCAGCACCAGAAACACACCACCAGCACCACAAACACACCACCAGCACCAGAAACACACTGCCAGCACCACAAACACACCACCAGCACCACAAACACACAACCAGCATCACAAACACACTGCCAGCACCACAAACACACCACCAGCATCACAAACACACCACCAGCACCACAAACACACCCCCAGCATCACAAACACACCACCAGCACCACAAACACACCACCAGCATTACAAACACACTGCCAGCACCACAAACACACCACCAGCATCACAAACACACCACCAGCATCACAAACACACCACCAGCATCACAAACACACTGCCAGCACCACAAACACACCACCAGCATCACAAACACACTGCCAGCACTACAAACACACCCCCAGCATCACAAACACACCACCAGCATCACAAACACACCACCAGCATCACAAACACACCACAGCATCACAAACACACCACCAGCACCACAAACACACCACCAGCATCACAAACACACCACCAACACCACAAACACACTACCAGCACCACAAACACACCACCAGCATCACAAACACACCACCAGCAACACAAACACACCACCAGCATCACAAACACACCACCAGCACCACAAACACACCACCAGCATCAAACACACTACCAGCATCACAAACACACAACCAGCATCACAAACACACCACCAGCATCACAAACACACCACCAGTATCACAAACACACAGCCAGCATCACAAACACACCACCAGTATCACAAACACACCACCAGCATCACAAACACACCACCAGCTCCATACACACACCACCAGCATCACAAACACACCACCAACACCACAAACACACTACCAGCACCACAAACACACCACCAGCATCACAAACACACCACCAGCACCACAAACACACCACCAGCATCACAAACACACCACCAGCACCACAAACACACCACCAGCATCACAAACACACTACCAGCATCACAAACACACAACCAGCATCACAAACACACCACCAGCATCACAAACACACCACCAGTATCACAAACACACCACCAGCATCACAAACACACCACCAGAATCACAAACACACTACCAGCATCACAAACACACAACCAGCATCACAAACACACCACCAGCATCACAAACACACCACCAGCACCACAAACACACCACCAGCACCACAAACACACCACTAGCGCCACAAACACACCACCAGCATCACAAACACACCACCAGCACCACAAACACACCACCAGCACCACAAACACACCACCAGCACCACAAACACACCACCAGCACCACAAACATACCACCAGCACCACAAACACACCACCAGCACCACAAACACACTACCAGCACCACAAATACACCACCAGCACCACAAATACACCACCAGCACCACAAACACACCACCAGCACCACAAACACACCACCAGCACCACCAGCACCACAAACACATCACTAGCACCACAAACACACCACCAGCACCACAAACACACCACCAGCACCACCAGCACCACAAACACACCACCAGCTCCACAAACACACCACCAGCACCACCAGCACCACAAACACACCACCAGCACCACCAGCACCACAAACACATCACTAGCATCACAAACACACCACCAGCACCACAAACACACAACTAGCACCACAAACACACCACCAGCATCACAAACACACCACCAGCACCACAAACACACCACTAGCACCACAAACACACGACTTGCACCACAAACACACCACTAGCATCACAAACACACCACTAGCACCACAAACACACTACCAGCCCCCCCAGCACCACAAACACACCACCAGCACCACCAGCACCACAAACACACCACCAGCACGACAAACACACCACTAGTACCACAAACACACCACCAGCACCACAAACACACCACCAGCACCACAAACACACTACCAGTACCACAAACACACCACCAGCACCACAAACACACCACCAGCACCACAAACACACCACTAGCACCACAAACACACCACCAGCACCACAAACACACCACTAGCACCACAAACACACCACCAGCACCACCAGCACCACAAACACACCACTAGCGCCACAAACACACCACTAGCACCACCAGCACCACAAACACACCACCAGCACCACAAACACACCACTAGCACCACAAACACACCACCAGCACCACCAGCACCACAAACACACCACTAGCACCACAAACAAACCACTAGCACCACAAACACACCACCAGCACCACAAACACACCACTAGCACCACAAACATACCACCAGCACCACAAACACACCACCAGCACCACAAACACACCACTAGCACCACAAACACACCACCAGCACCACAAACACACCACCAGCACCACCAGCACCACAAACACATCACTAGCGTCACAAACACACCACTAGCACCACCAGCACCACAAACACACCACTAGCACCACAAACACACCACTAGCACCACAAACACACCACCAGCACCACAAACACACCACTAGCGCCACAAACACACCACCAGCACCACAAACACACCACCAGCACCACAAACACACCACCAGCACCACAAACACACCACCAGCATCACAAACACACCACCAACACCACAAACACACTACCAGCACCACAAACACACCACCAGCATCACAAACACACCACCAGCACCACAAACACACCACCAGCATCACAAACACACCACCAGCACCACAAACACACCACCAGCATCACAAACACACTACCAGCATCACAAACACACAACAGCATCACAAACACACCACCAGCATCACAAACACACCACCAGTATCACAAACACACAACCAGCATCACAAACACACCACCAGTATCACAAACACACCACCAGCATCACAAACACACCACCAGCACCACACACACACCACCAGCACCACAAACACACAACCAGCATCACAAACACACCACCAGTATCACAAACACACTACCAGCACCACAAACACACCACCAGCCCCACAAACACACCACCAGCACCACAAACATACCACCAGCACCACAAATACACCACCAGCATCACAAACACACCACCAGCACCACACACACACCACCAGCACCACAAACACACAACCAGCATCACAAACACACCACCAGTATCACAAACACACTACCAGCATCACAAACACACAACCAGCATCACAAACACACCACCAGCATCACAAACACACCACCAGCACCACAAACACACCACCAGCCCCACAAACACACCACCAGCACCACAAACATACCACCAGCACCACAAATACACCACCAGCACTACAAACACACCACCAGCACCACAAACACACCACCAGCACCACAAACACACCACCAGCTCCACAAACACACCACCAGCACCACAAACACACCACCAGCACCACAAACACACCACCAGCACCACCAGCACCACAAACACATCACTAGCACCACAAACACACCACCAGCACCACAAACACACCACTAGCGCCACAAACACACCACCAGCATCACAAACACACCACCAGCACCACAAACACACCACCAGCACCACAAACACACCACCAGCACCACAAACACACCACCAGCACCACAAACATACCACCAGCACCACAAACACACCACCAGCACCACAAACACACCACCAGCACCACAAATACACCACCAGCACCACAAACACACCACCAGCACCACAAACACACCACCAGCACCACCAGCACCACAAACACATCACTAGCACCACAAACACACCACCATCACCACAAACACACCACCAGCACCACAAACACACAACTAGCACCACAAACACACCACCAGCATCACAAACACACCACCAGCACCACAAACACACCACTAGCACCACAAACACACCACTAGCACCACAAACACACCACTAGCATCACAAACACACCACTAGCACCACAAACACACTACCAGCCCCCCCAGCACCACAAACACACCACCAGCACCACCAGCACCACAAACACACCACTAGCACGACAAACACACCACCAGCACCACAAACACACCACCAGCACCACCAGCACCACAAACACACCACCAGCACCACAAACACACCACCAGCACCACAAACACACCACCAGCACCACAAACACACCACCAGCACCACAAACACACCACTAGCACCACAAACACACCACCAGCACCACAAACACACCACTAGCACCACAAACACACCACCAGCACCACCAGCACCACAAACACACCACTAGCGCCACAAACACACCACTAGCACCACCAGCACCACAAACACACCACCAGCACCACAAACACACCACTAGCACCACAAACACACCACCAGCACCACCAGCACCACAAACACACCACTAGCACAACAAACACACCACCAGCACCACAAACACACCACCAGCACCACCAGCACCACAAACACACCACCAGCACCACAAACACACCACCAGCACCACAAACACACCACCAGCACCACAAACACACCACCAGCACCACAAACACACCACTAGCACCACAAACACACCACCAGCACCACAAACACACCACCAGCACCACCAGCACCACAAACACATCACTAGCGCCACAAACACACCACTAGCACCACCAGCAACACAAACACACCACTAGCACCACAAACACACCACTAGCACCACAAACACCCCAGCAGCACCACCAGCACCATAAACACACCACTAGCGCCACAAACACACCACCAGCACCACAAACACACCACCAGCACCACAAACACACCACCAGCACCACAAACACACCACCAGCATCACAAACACACCACCAACACCACAAACACACTACCAGCACCACAAACACACCACCAGCA